>NC_142414.1:26730000-26930000 GCF_059516105.1 Syngnathus floridae | reverse complement strand
AAAATCTGACATTTGGTTAACTGGGGCACTTCAATAGGTACACTACATAAAGGTAAAAAATAAAGAGTTAATTGCACAATTAAAGCACATAAGTATTTTCTCACACCTGGGATTGAACCAAGATCCTGCTGAGTAAGAGCCCTTGTCATTATCCAGTCGGCTATTTCAACCTGCAAGTCAACGTTCGAATGCACTCTTTTGTACTGGTGATGTGCATTCCAGTTAATCTAGAATCGGGTCACTCAAAATATTTGTTCAAAAGAATCGTTCACTACACTTTATTTATTTATTCTTTTTTCTTTTTTTTACCACGTGTAGTGTACCTATTGTAGTGTCCATGAGGTGTACCTAATCACAGGCCACTTCAATAGGGAAAAAGCTTAAGTGAAAAGTGCCACACCCGCCTTAACCCCCACCTCATGATTGGCATTTTGATCTGTATCAATATAATATAAATATCATGGTCATATCACGGTGTACCTAATGGAGTGTCCGTGTGCTTCCCTCGTTAAGCGCACCTGCGTGAAAAGTTTTAGCTTCCGCAGAAGGTAAAAGGAGCTAAAACTTTTCACGCAGGTGCACCTAACGAGGGAATCACACGGACACTCCATTAGGTACACTGCCATTTTCAAGTGTACCAAATAACAGGCCACTTTATTAGGGAAATATCATGGTCATATCACGGTGTACCTAATGGAGTGTCCGTGTGCTTCCCTCGTTAAGTGCACCTGCGTGAAAAGTTTTAGCTCCTGTAGCACGTGAAAATGACTAAAAACTTTTCACGCAGGTGCACTTAACGAGGGAATAACACGGACACTCCATTAAGTACACCGCCATTTTCAAGTGTACCTAATAACAGGCCACTTTATTAGGGAAATATCATGGTCATATCACGGTGTACCTAATGGAGTGTCCGTGTGATTCCCTCGTTAAGTGCACCTGCGTGAAAAGTTTTAGCTCCTGTAGCACGTGAAAATGACCAAAAACTTTTCACGCAGGTGCACTTAATGAGGGAATCACACGGACACTCCATTAAGTACACCGCCATTTTCAAGTGTACGTAATAACAGGCCACTTTATTGGGGAAATATCATGGTTATATCATGGTGTACCTAATGGAGTGCCCATGTGATTCCCTCGTTAAGTGCACCTGCGTGAAAAGTTTTAGCTCCTGTAGCACGTGAAAATGACCAAAAACTTTTCACGCAGGTGCACTTAATGAGGGAATCACACGGACACTCCATTAAGTACACCGCCATTTTCAAGTGTACGTAATAACAGGCCACTTTATTGGGGAAATATCATGGTTATATCATGGTGTACCTAATGGAGTGCCCATGTGATTCCCTCGTTAAGTGCACCTGCGTGAAAAGTTTTAGCTCCTGTAGCACGTGAAAATGACCAAAAACTTTTCACGCAGGTGCACTTAACGAGGGAATCACACGGACACTCCATTAGGTACACCGTGATATGACCATGATATTTCCCCAATAAAGAGCCCTGTTATTAGGTACACTTGAAAATGGCGGTGTACTTAATGGAGTGTCCGTGTTATTCCCTCATTAAGTGCACCTGCGTGAAAAGTTTTTAGTCATTTTCACGTGTTACAGGAGCTAAAACTTTTCACGCAGGTGCACTTAACGAGGGAATCACACGGACACTCCATTAGGTACACCGTGATATGACCATAATATTTCCCTAATAAAGTGGCCTGTTATTCGGTACACTTGAAAATGGCAGTGTACCTAATGGAGTGTCCGTGTGATTCCCTCGTTAGGTGCACCTGCGTGAAAAGTTTTTGGCCATTTTCACGTTCCACAGGAGCTAAAACTTTTCACGCAGGTGCACTTAACGAGGGAATCACACGGACACTCCATTAGGTACACCGTGATATGACCATGATATTTCCCTAATAAAGTGGCCTGTTATTAGGTACACTTGAAAATGGCGGTGTACCTAATGGAGTGTCCGTGTGCTTCCCTCGTTAAGTGCACCTGCGTGAAAAGTTTTAGCACCTTTTACCTTCTGCGGAAGCTAAAACTTTTCACGCAGGTGCGCTTAACGAGGGAAGCACACGGACACTCCATTAGGTACACCGTGATATGACCATGATATTTATATTATATTGATACAGATCAAAATGCCAATCATGAGGTGGGGGTTAGGGCGGGTGTGGCACTTTTCACTTAAGCTTTTTCCCTATTGAAGTGGCCTGTGATTAGGTACACCTCATGGACACTACAATAGGTACACTACACGTGGTAAAAAAAATAAAAAAATAAATAAATAAAGTGTAGTGAACGATTCTTTTGAACAAATATTTTGAGTGACCCGATTCTAGATTAACTGGAATGCACATCACTAGTACAAAACATTGCAGACGACCACTAGCTCACAGGTCAAAATAGCTGCCTGGATAATGACACGGGCTCTTACTTGATAAGATCTTGGTTCGATCCCAGGTGTGACATGTATGTGCTTTTATTGTGCAATCAATCCTTTATTTATTTATATTTATTTATTTTTTACCTCGTGTAGTGTACCTATTGAAGTGTCCATGAGGTGTACCTACACATACTGTCATATAAAGCAGTTAACCAAATGTCAGATTTTTATGTTTTAATTGGCGAATAAAAAAACAAGGAATAAAACACCAGACAAGTTTTAACAAATGTTTATTTGAAAATAATAATATTAAAAGTAAATTTCAAACCAGCAATCTAATGTGAAATTGCAGTAGATATCTTGGATAACAATATTTAGGCGTATATATGCATACACGTTATTTAAAAACTACTACAAGTGTCATAAAATCAAGATTACCCAAAGAGAAGCATAATCTCCCCGTTGTTGCATAACGGCGCATCCCTTCATGCAATAAAGTTAACTGTTAGCTTGGAGAAAACGTGCATAAAAGAAGTGGTGGTTCTTTCAATTCTTGGCAAATGGTAAATCGACATTCTGGCTTACATAGTTCACGCCAGGAGACGCAACGCATTCACTGACTGATCCTGTTGATGCACGGGAAGGACGGCAGTTCACCCATTAACTCGTTGGCGAACGGGAAAGTCAGGATTCATTCCCGGGAAGTGACGTCATTTTCTTCTTCGTTTTGATTGACGGCGTGGTGGCACCAGCTTCAAAGCGCATTACCGACATCTACTGGTTGAAGTCGCGGCACACTGGTTGGGAAACACTGCAATAAAGAACATGCACCAGAAAATAAAAATTCTCTCTGGGAAAAAAGAACATGCACATTGTACTTGAAATACAGTTAGGTCGATTATCTTCAGTATATAAATGGACTTAAGAAATCCAAATTCCAACTAGGAAAGGATATTCTGTACAGGAATGGAAGTCGTGTTTTGTTCCTTTGCATATTCTTCGACCCTGAGTCCAACTAAAAAAGTCCTTGGTCATCTTGGGGAGTGCCACAGGTCAGACACACGGCTTGGTCCACGGAGTCCCGCTGGTACTGAGCTGCTGGTGACGTTGCTGGAAAGCTGGTTCGGGCATCACTCAACAGACGACATGTTCCCCACTGGAAGTCTCTGCTCCACTCCAGCTATGTTCACACCTGGACGAGTCTCTGTGCCAGGACCCTGAAAACAATCCAGAATGAAAAAGTCAGGGAAGTTCATTTCAAAATCAAAAGCTCGTGTCGTCTACCAGAGGTGGGTGTCGAGTAGGACTCGTCCGGATGTCCGACTCTTGCCGCACCCTGATGGTCACCCTCGGTTCCTCCGGGCTGGACGGCGCTGTAGGCAGGCGGGAAAGAAGAAGTTTGCCTCTGGAGGAGCTGGAGGACGGCTTGTATGTCGGTCGTCATCTGGGACTCCAGCCTGTAGTCAAAACAGCACAAGGCGGCACACAACTGGAGTTGCACGGTCGTAGATGATGGCCATATCCCACCGGGCTCTCCTCGTCCTTTGTGCCCCTCCCGCACCTGTTGAGGTGCTGTTGCAGCCTGTCCAGCCGCTGCTCCACTTCCACGTAGCTGAGGTCCATATCGGTGTCGTCCTCTTCGACTGGCGTCGCCTGACCCCGGAGTGACTCCTTTTCTTGGTTCGTAAGTGTCCACTGGTCTTCGAGGTGCTCTGTTGGGAAGAGTCACGGTCACCATGGTAACAGTCAGTGTTGTACGTGAACGTGTCGAATGAACCAACCAGAAGTGTCAAGCCCAGCGGCAGAGCTGTGCTGGTCCGGGTTGCCCAGTGCGCTGGAACGCCAAGGTTTCGGTTTCTCTTCCTCCTCCTCCTCCTCCTCCTCCTCGTGCTCTCCAGCAGCCATGGCAGAATCTCGTCGCTCCTTGGCTGCGGAGGAGGTTTGCTCTGGAGTGGAGTTGCAGAATGTTGGTGCAGGAAGACCTACAACAAATCAGAAGTATTAACGATTTGTAACATTTTTGAAACGAGAGGTCGCAAGAGTTGATTAATCGAAATCCCATGTTTTTAGGTCAATTTGTCTAAATGGACGCGGCGATTCGAGCGTTGACAAAAGTGAATAAACAAAAATGAACATACCAATCGAAGACTTCCTTGCACATGACATTCTCCTCCAATTCATTTGAGGGTCCACGCTGGAATCAGTGTCTTGCGTGATGGGTCTCTGGAGAGACAGATGGAATACTCAGAAGGAAGTCAAGTTGAGTTCAATGACGTTTACACAGGTCAAAGTTTAAAAACAAACAGTCCATAAGGATTGAATGCAAATACTTGAACTCAACTTTTGTTGCAAATGGAATCCATACCTTGGCATTCTCATTACAGAGGTCAAAGGTCAGCTCCAGGTTTGTCATAAAATGGTCAGCAAATTCTGGATACATGTCCAGAACCTCCAAGAGCTCCCCCCGCTGGATGGTGTGCAAGTCGCAATAGCTCAGCACCCGCACATCAGCGCATGATTTTCCTGGCTTGGCCGACGGGTAGATCATTTCTCCAAATATATCGTTCTTGCCTGCAGGCCACACATTCATGTCACCTTTGTCACATGTTACTAACCTTCAAGTCGTTAGACTCACCCAAGATGGCCACCACAACATCTTCTTTGAGGATCTCGATGGAGCCCCGTGTGACAAAATATAACACGCTGAGCACGTCTCCGCAATGAACCAGTGTGTCTCCGGGGGGTGCGTGCGTGGTTTTGAACCTCATGGCCAGCGCCCGCAGGCAACCTTTAGTGGCACCGCCAAACGCCTTGCAGCCTTGCAGGAGGTTCTTGTTGAGGTGAAGGCAGATATCTGCCTGGAGGCACTCCGGGAAACCCTTCAGGACCTACAAGCAGATGGATTTGTGGTGAGAGCCAGTGAGGAATAGAAGAAAAAAAAATGTGAAGTTGCAGTTTGGACAAATATCACAATTGCCACTTGTCGTTGAATTTACATGATGCAGTGTACAAGTGATTCGCTGATCAGCCTTGCAGTTCTGAGTTTGTGAGTTCAAATCCGGGCTTCAGCTTTTGGAGAATTAGTGGGTTTCCTCTGTTTTATAGTTAACTCAAGAAAAGCAATAACAATGTATTTTTTTTCTCAACTAATCATGTTTGTGTTACATATTAACAATGAGTTGGCTTAATAAAATTGTACCTTGTTAATGAAAGAATTTTCATTAGCTGGGAAGTCTTTCCATCATTTTAGCACTTTCACACTGAATCCATCATTGTTCCTGCCATGACTTTAATTTTCCATATTTACTCGAGTATGTATGAATATTTTTACACATCGGCTGAAGCATTTTGTCAGCTTCAAAAACTGTCATACTTTGTGCTAGCGCCGGACACGGATACTGAAGCTTTTTTGAAAACCTAATCCAAGTCCAATGATGCCTAAATAATTGCAACTTTGCATTTTAAAACAAGACTGATGCTAATATGCTAAAAACTACACTTTGTGATTTGATGATTATGAACATCAAATGGACTCTCACTTGCATGATGCTTTTAAAAACACCTCCTCATTTTACCTATTGATGAAGCAGCATCAGGAGCAACATAGTCACAAGGGCCGAGGGGATCGAACCCACAACTTTCTGGTCGGGAGACGACCACCCTACCACCTGAGCCACACCGCCCCGAGCAACAATCAACAAATGGTACACATGTACCTCCTGCTCTTACCAGAGTGGTCCAATCATTCCATTTGGCATGAGGCAGACATGGAAAAAGACAAACTTAAATAAGTACTGTGAGGAATAGAAACAAATATTGTAACGCATATCATAATGTTATCTGATCAACTACTGGTCGTTGGCGCAAATTGCTATTGCCAGACGGCACGGCACGGCTCTCCTACCATATTCATGTCAATGCCGTTGGTGTACGTCCACGCGTGTTCAAAATACTCCTCGAGCCGCTGCCTAAGCGGGTTCGGGATCTGGTGAAAGCGGATGAATTCCTTGACTCGCAGCATCTGGAGGTGGTAACGGGCCGTACTGGAATACACCCTTTGGATGATGGCCGACACGTTCCCAAAGATGCTGGCGTACATTAGTGCTGAAAAAGTCACATGAAGCTTTGAATGGCCAACATTTCATCGGTGTCAAACTCAAGGGCCGGGGGCCAAATGCGGCCCGCCATATCATTTTATGTGGACCACAAAAAACGATTTTGCGTCATTACTAAGATTACAAATTGTCTTCATTTAAAAAAAATTGCTTGCAATTTTTATTACCATTCATCTTTTTAAAATATTTGTCTTCTCTATCATGGATCAAACAGGAAGTGGATGCTAAGCTTAGAATTAAAAAATTAAGGCCTAGAAGTTTTTTTTTTTGTACAAGTGTGAATGAATGAGAATATTTCTAGGTTGTCACTCACATCCAATGAGCATGACGCAAATAGAAAAGATCTTCTCTGAGTTGGTGTTGGGGGAGACGTTGCCAAAGCCCACGCTGGTCAAACTGCTGAAGGTGAAGTAAAGTGCCGTGACGTACTTATCTTTGATGGACGGTCCGGAACCTGGGTCACTGTAGTTATATTTTTTGCCTGGGATGAAAAATCACAGCGGTATGAAGTGTCAAAGGTCGCCAGTTTGATGAAGTATAACTCACCTATAGATAAGCCCAGGTTATCCAGCCAGCCAATTTTGTGCTCCAAATACGGCTTCTCCACATTGCCGATGGCGTACCAGATGCAGGCTAGCCAATGAGCGATGAGGGCAAAGATACACATGAGCAGCATGAGCACGGCAGCGCCGTACTCCGAGTAGCGGTCCAGTTTGCGGGCGACGCGTACCAAACGCAGGAGACGGGCCGTCTTCAGCAGACCAATCAGGGTGGTGGTCTGCAAAGCAAGGCCAACACGCCGTCAACTACTTTTTTGGTAGAAAATAAGCATTTCTGGAGTGTCCCAAAAGCGCTACATAAATGTGATGCATGATTGTTTTGTTTATTATTTTAAAAACAAAACTATATTAATCCAGTGTAAGGTGTGGGTGAGGAGGCTCAAGTGGTTGTCATAAATAGTTGCACTCTACAGAGATGATAGCGAGAGTGCCTCGTTGTGGACCAGCCACTTCTTGGGACCCGAACCTTATGGAAGGAATTTTATTCCAACAATGTAAATAATGTTTGGTTGGATTGTCTTTCTTTGATTAGCAAAACCTAATGCTTACCCTGTTAGCTAACACCAGCTGTAGTTTAGACAGTGCTAATGTTAGCTAGTTTTTGCCCAGCCATAAAGTACAAATATGGCCCAGGCCTTGCCTAACAAATAGAATTTTTATTTTAAAGATTAGCGCACTATTTTCATCCTCACGAGTTTAGTTTGAATTAACGTTTAGTCTAAAGAACGTTATCCATTTTACCGTCAAAATCATTCATGTCCAGTCTCTCAATTATCGCAGAAACAATTTCTATTTTCCCTATGTCTACTTTGGAACCAACTTAGCTGTTCAAATTTTCAAACTATGATGGTAAACCTCATCATTTAAGCCAATGACCCTGTTTTCTTTGGGCAAATGACATCCGAAGCCGCCATTGGTGTACGCTACACATGACTAGCATCTCACCTCATCAGATCCCGATCCAAAGATGAGTAGGTCAAAGGGAATGGCGGCCACCATATCTATGAGGAACCAGCCTTTAAAGTAGTGGACGGCTATCTTGCCTGGGTGGCTGACCACCTCCTCGTTGCTGTTGACGTACGTGGTGCGGAAATTGATGAGGATGTCCACGATGAACATGATGTCCACGATCAAGTCCACCACATTGAGCGGCGAGCAGGAGTAGCCGCACTCCCGTCTACTCTGCTCCTCCACGTCGTTGAGGAGGAAGGCGGCCGAGTAAGGCGTGAAAATGGCCGTGTAGATGACTAAGAGGAGGATGAGCCAGTCCCACACTGCCTTGAAGGGGCTGTAGTGAAGGATGGTGCACTTATCCATGCGCTGGCTCTGGAGTTTGTACTCGGGCAGTACGTCGGCACCCAGCGATAGAACCTGGAGACGGTGACATGAGGTTGAGAATGATTTTTTTCTTTTTTCATTCTTAACGATATGACCTTACCTGCGTGACCTTATCGGTGACATTGTGCGTTCGCTCTTTGACCTTGGGCGCAATCACGGTTTTCTCCGAACACGGTGGCGATGGGCATTTCTTCTCAACGTTGGTGTCTGAGAAGTTAAGCGTGATGAGGGGAATCTTGTTGATGGTGCTGTACTTGTTGAGATTGGAATCGGAGGTGGAGCAGAGCAGACTTGATTTGATCTGGATGAGAGGCCCTGAAGATGTAAAGGCAACGGTGCACATCAGAGGACACTTTGTCATTACAATGAAAGTGGGAGTGATGAACGAAGCACATCTCAGCCGAGACCATCCAATATTTGTGGAGAGAAACATCCATCGGCCATCAGCCATCGTGTTAGCTTGTTTAAAATGACTGCAACAATGCATAATGAGAAATCAAGCAATGTTTGGGATGAAGTAGAACGGCAACGAGTACTTTTTTTTTTTTTTTTTACTTGTGCTGTCGAGGTACCTCTGTCATGTTGTCTCCGCAATATTCAGCACTTCATTTCTATTTCACAGTGACAAGAGTGACCAAAAGTGAACTCTGGCTGACACAGAACCGACCCACTCCCCGCTTCTGCCGCTGCCATGGCCGTACGATATCGTGATTGATGCTATAGGACAGCGCAAGAGACACTTGAGGATGAACTATGCTTGCGCAGCTTGTGGAGGAAAAATGGCTCAAACCATAGCTGCAGGGTATTCAAGGTGAAGGGTGGGGGTAGGGGGGGGAACCCGGGACTGACCGATTGGGGTCCGATGAAGTACGATACATTTCTGATTCATTTTTAACCTAGGAGTAATAACTCAACAATCAGACCAAATTTCATGTATCTATTCAAACACATGCTGATTTCAATCATTTGTCATTCAGCACAACTCATGCGCTAAACCCGCATTAGAGCTAATGAAGATGCAGGAAGCTTGTTAGCTTTCATATGGTGTCCTTTGTCAGATGGCAGCAATTAATAACAGAGAAGGTGGAGGGGACACGGAGAGGAGAATAGACAAAGGAGCTTGTGCTCTTCAATGTATGCAAATTGGAGCTGATATTAAGCGGCCATTTTGTAATACTTGGAATATTGGACATGAGCTTTGGGGCTTTATTTTCTCTGATAGGCACGAGATGAGATAAGTGTGAGCCTCAAAATATTCATCCATCCTTTTTTTATTGGCCTACCTTCACTGTCGTGGCGATCCCTGAAGGCCTCCTTGGAGTTGGATCTAAAACCGTCCACGTCATAGAGGGATGAGGCTTTCCGAATGCTGCATACGCTCTCCCTGGATGCGGTGGGCGTGAGGCCCGGGATGGATGGCGTGGCCATAATTGTGTCCTCCTGACACTTGGCATCTGGATATAATCTGTCCCAAGGACCTTTGGGCGAGGAGTGATCCAGCGGGCCAGAAACGGGTGTGGAAGAAAAACTCGGGACGATGAGTGTGTCGTTGGGGTTCGAACGACTCCAGCTCTCCTGGATGTTGGCCAGTTGGTCGTTGCACATTGTTATGGAGTCGTCACTGTGGCAAGGAGATTCCACCATCACATCATCGGGGTCTTCCTGAGGCAGGGACTGCTTGCTGATGCCCAGAAGTGGTAAAACTGGCAAACGGAAATGGAAGAATCTTCTTTTTCCTGAACGAGGAGTAGATCATAGTTACAGATGGTTACATTTGAGGGTGGGCTTCCATTGTTTCCATTGCATTTTCACTTACGTTGGTCCGCTTTGGAAGGGGAAGCGCGGTTTAGCTTCTCCACCGAGTCGCTGCTGCCCTCGTCCAGAATGTAATCGAAATTAAGAATGAACATCATGACCACGCCGTCTTCATTCTTCACCGGAATGATATGTGTGGCACAGAGAAACTTTGAACCTGACCAAAAAGAGATTGAGTCATGGTTAGTCAATCTCTAGATCCATCAATTACATTTATATCATGTGACAACACTGAAATGAAACTTTTATGATTGGACCATCAAATTTTATGACCTTATTGAATGTGACTTATCGAGTATCTTGACAACGGGCTCTGGAATAGACTTTTCAGATGTGTGCTGTATATTCAGGTTTAAAAGGATTTGAGCGATTTGGCCCAATGTGACCTCTATAAAAATGGATCATAGCCAAATGCGGGTTCCGAGCGAGAACACCTGCTCTATCTAAAAATAGGATTTTGTTTTATTTATTATTTCTTAAAACTGCTTCAGAAGGAGGCTCGATTCTAATGCCAATATTTGCATGGAATGTTTCCATGGATGACTCATGAATTGTCAGGAAGTACTGCAATGCATATTCAGTTGTAAAATGGACATTTATAGAAGATCCCTGCAGTCGAATCAGGCTGCAAGTCTGCAGGCGAGTTATTTATAGCACACGCTGCCTCAACTCATACAGCAGGTTTTTTTTTTTCGACAGGAACTTAACATTCTGTCCGCATATTCATTTGAATGCAGAACTGAAATTACCTATCCATCCATCCATCCATCCATCCATCCATCCATCCATCCATCCATCCATCCATCCATCCATCCATCCATCCATCCATCCAGCCATCCATCCATCCATCCATCCATCCATCCATCCATCCATCCATCCATCCATCCATCCATCCATCCATCCATCCATCCATCTCTTTTTTTAACCACAATTCTAGAAAAGCATGTTATCCAAACCAAATTTATTTTGTGCAGCAAGATAATAAATCAAATACTCCAGCTAACTTTAGGCAGCAAAGGGTAGTTTTTTTATGTATTGGTGAGCCTTGATTCTGCTGGGCTAAGCTGTATTATGCCCATAATCGTACATCACTGTCACCACAAAAGGAAAAAGACATTAATAAGTCATGATAAATCTGCTGATATGAGGAGGAGGAGGAGAAAGCGAGATGATCACTCTCATGAGGGAAAGTCACTGAATTTCCTACTAGTTTGCCCGATTACACACATTAGACACACAAATAAAACGAATGGTGTCTTCTGAGTATTTTTTTTTTATGGGTAGCTCTATTGACAACTCTGTTGATAGTAAAATTATTACTAATATTGGAAACTGAAATTAGGCAGAGTGAGTCCTACAACAATTGAATGCACTAATAATGAGATTAGAGAGATGCACAAATTAATGAGTGCTTCCAGTTTGGCGATCAAACACAGAAACACAGAAATCCAGCTTGTGAAGAAGGCACTTGTACTCATAAATATGCAGGTGCAATTAAATGTCTGTAAAACTCCCCTAACAAGAAACAATGTTATTACTCATTACATTTTAAATGTACTACAGTGACTATAATACATTTCAAATTATTGAGGAAATGAGGACTTTTGAGCATGTCATTCAATTTCATTTCCACTTTGAATAATTAAGACACTGTAGCTCAGCGTTCATTTGAAACAGTTAGCTAGCGAGCTAGCAATGCATAAACTCTGAAAAGCATTATGAGCAAGCTAGGTGGGTATGCGCTAACGATGAGCTAAATGAGCTAGCCTCACGATGACTCAAGGGATGTATTAACACCACCAGAGACGTATTTTCGTGGCTCAAACATCGAAGCAATTACAGGAGGGCAGATTTTGAAGCGCTCTGATTGATGGGGAAAACATTGTAATGCTCTATTAACTCTGGCCAAGAAATCAATCACTTTGACCTGAAAGTAAGACAGCCAAGGGTCAGGATTCTGTATGCTCTTTTCCGATGGCGCTGCCATCATTCCATGTTCACGCGGTTGTCAACTTGAAAGTGTATACATGTGTTTTGTTCATGTCGCATTGCAACCGCATGTGTACAGTGATAATACAGCAAAGAGCTAATCCATCCTGATACAAGGACTTATATGTAGCACATGCTTGACATTCCTTAGATATACAGCAGCTAGTATGAAGTGTTCCAGTGGGCAGAACACAGGCAAAAACTTGTCTTCTCATAGATAGCCTGTGACACAAGTGTAGGGCTATTAAATATTCATAATTCCGACCAAAGACAAACTGCATTTTCATCAATACTATATTTTGGAGTAAACGATTGGACTGTGAAAAAATCTTTTGACCTCAGCTTCAGCCGCCACTTTAAAAATATCACTTTGAGAACAGCAGCAACAAGGCTAAAGCGACAACATGACTGTTTTATGCTTGCCATGTAAACGTACACAATGTCAGTTCTTTTATTTCTAACTACACATAGAAGGTACTAATAGTCTGTTTTCATCCTATACTGGGAGGTTTTGGGATTTTACAGGAACTCCTTTCAAAATTAACTATAGTCTAAATGTCCCCAGGAATAGAAACAACGAGCAAAAGAGGCTGAAGGGAGGCAATAAATGAAATGAATTGAATTTGCTCTCAAAGATTCTATTAGGAGCCATCAAGGTAGATCTTTTTACTGTAATAATGAATCATTGTAGAATGTTCTCTGAATAAATTATGCTACAAAGAAAAGTAGACAAAGCACCACATGTTAGTTGAACCTTTTCACACAAAGTCAGTCAAGGTCACTCACCGTCTTTGCGTTGGTACATGATCTCCACCTTGCGTTCCTCCGATCCCAGGAGGGCCTGAGCGACTTGAGTGATGGCATAGCGGCTTGTGGACTGACCGTGCAGGAAGTCGCATATGCACGACTTCTGCATGACATCCGGCCTGGAGAAACCGGTCAGCTCGCAGAATCCATCGTTGCAGTAGATGATGGCGCAGTTTTGCACACAAGCATTGGCGATGATGAATTTCTTGTCTGTCAACAAGAAAAACAATTTGCCAAAATGTCAGTTCAGGGTTTATTTAATTCGCCCAACTAACTTTCATGAAACTTTCAGACCCCAAATACTTAGAGCTTGGTTCTTTTTTGTATTTGTTTTGTTCATATTCGACCAATGACCTCTACGAAAATCTGTTCTACTGGTATAAAAAGCAAAACCGTGAAATTCATTTATAGACTCATTAAATGGAGAGCAGTATTCCAAGATTTAATTTCTAACAACTTTGGTGATTATATTTGCTTATAGTTTATGGCCCAAAAAAGATTTACATGCAGTGAACGCCTGATTGGAACTCATTTGGAAAATGCATGTTCGAGGAAATGGTGGAATAATCATCATGATGATGACGCTAACATTAACCCAAATTATGATTAATATGTCCCAATAAATACCACCAAATTACAGCAGAAATTGTCCCAATAAAATCGAGCAATAAATAAATAAATAAATAAATAAATAAATAAATAAATAAATAAATAAATAAATAAATAAATAAATAAATAAATAAATGTACATATAAATAAATACAAATAAATAAATGACCAAGCTTATTAATAACGAATTAATGTTCTAAGTGTTCACGTGGATAAAACTGAACTGAAATTCAAAGATAAAATTCTTGCACCTGTACTCAAAAGGACAATAAATCACATTTAGGGCGAAAATAAAATCATTTAGAGAGCAATGAGACTCGTGCTGTACGTTCTTGTGAAATTTACGGGCGCAGCATGCAGCGCATCGCATCGCAGCGCAGCGCAGCGCGGCGCAGGACACACACTTCATGCACTGTACTCACTTTGTCCTTCGAATTTACGAATTATGACTCCGAGAAATGTATTATGTGGCGCTACGTGGCCCCTGCGGACCGGCATTATTTCCTTCTTCACCCCACCAAAAAAAAATCCGTTCCTTTTGTCACCACCAGTCAGTCATGATGGTCAGAAAATTTCCCCCATGACGCACGCTTGACGGGCTTGGCTGATCGCGTACATGCGGCAGCCAAGCATCAGACAAAAGCAATCGCTTCTCATTTCCGAGATGCTCGTGTGGTCGTGCGGTCACGGGCGCGGTGCATTGTTTGTGGAAACGTGTGACAGAAACGGGGGGGGTCGGAGGCAGTGCCATCGCTGCTGACCGACCAAGGTAGGCGTGTCTTCTGCCAAGCTATTTCATGGAGATCTAGGCATGTTTTTCCAGAGTTGAAAATAATTCCCAAACACTGACCATTATCCAACGGAACAAGAGGAATAAACTACATATGCTCACAAAATGCGTGCCTGACGCTCATAAACGGATGAACAATATTTCATCAATATTTTAGAAAGAAATGAAAGTGTTATTTGATTAAACCCTTCCCTTTTTACACGCATTTTGCTACAGTAATCCCTTGTTTATCGCGGATAATTGGTTCCAAAAACCACCCGCGATGAGTGAAATCCGCGAAGCATGGTCATCAACAAGAAGTACTGGGCAGGCTAACGAGTTAGCGGAAAGATACTAATTCGCGATCGTGCTAACACGCGAAAACGGACTTCTAATGGAATGTAAACGAACATTTGGAGCAATACTACAGTGTCCTAAAGGTTAGACACATGTCTCCTCAATTTAGAAGTTTTAACTTGACTTTTAAATGTTTTGTTAATTTGGAAAAAAAAAATCCGCGATGTAGTGAAGCTGCGATAAACGAAACGCGAAGTAGCGAGGGATCACTGTATATTGAAAGTACGTACATTGGTGGCTTGACTTTAGGGGCGGAGCTACGGTGGAACGTCAGAAAGTCAGGAGAACACAACGTGAGGGTCCTTGTCTATGTTCCAGCTATCTTCTGAGAGCGACACAGTTCAGTTCTGGTTGCATCAAGTAGCTGCTTTGTCTTGTCTGTCACATTGGCAGCTCAACCATCTGGCAAGTGCAGCCCACAGATCCTTGTTCATGACCTGGCTTGTCCTCTTCAAGGACTTTTGGAGTAAGATTAGATTAGTATTGGAGTCTGTTCCCACATTTTCCTTTCATCAAATAACACTTCCCTTGGGCCAACGGGTCAAACCAACTCACATGAACAGTCGATTAAAAGTTTACACACCCCTGTTGGAATGACAGTTTTTGATGATTTAAATAAAATGAGAACAAGCTATGACATTCATTAAAAAAAAAAGTTAAAAAAAATAATATATATATATATATAATGTAATTGCGTAAGTGTGCACCCCCCTCATAACTGGAATGGTCAATTTGAGATCATTTATCCAAAAGTTTACTTTAGCATCTAATTAACCAACCCTTTTGCAAGCAGAACTTGTGGCCTTCACCTGATTGAAGAAACCCCCTAGTGTGTTTCTTGTTAATCCTTTTGTTTCCTTTCCATGCAAGATCCACAGGAGTGCGGGAGCCACAGTTGCCATGGAAACTGTTACATACCCGACCATGACAACTCAAAAGAAATATGTACTAATTCCTTTTGACATCAATTTGTATGGCCATATTATGTCTCATGACACTTGAAATTAATTTGGTTCTTGATTTGTACAATGTTCCGCTCTGGCGCATATATTTCATCTAATGTTGTCAAAAATCTGTTCATGCATGGAGAAAACAGAGAAAATTTTACAATGATAACCTCTACACTTTTTTTTTAGCAGGACATGCTCCAAAATATTCCCAGTGCTTGAGGACAGGCTAAATCTGGACCCTTCCATGCAGACTCCATATTTCCAATACCTTGACAGAACAATCAATTTAGCTGCTGTTTTACAAGGTTAATAAGCCCACAAATCAATAGTTTGTATTGATTTATAGCTAATGACGTTGCAAAATGCTGCAAGTAAGATTAGTGCTGGATTTGTAGCTGGCCGACACTCTGTCGCGGCGTTCGAGTATTCATGTTGTCGTAAAGCAATCACCCTCCTCTCCAAAAGTAGTTGAACTGTTTGTTAACTATTTGTTCTTGTACTCTTTCACGTACCTTACACATGACCTTTCCCCTCTTCAAACATGGAGCCTACATTGTATGACTTGACTCATATGTCTCCAATTTAGAAAATATGTAAATCTACGCTGCCCTCTGCTGGCGATATTATGAACAACAAGCGTGTGACAAAATGAAGGAGAAATCATCCGTTCACAGCTTTAGCATCAACATTAAACATCTTAGGGATGATTTGATTTCGTTTTTGAAAAGCAACTCAAGAGAAAAAAAACTATTTTGTACATGTAGCGATCTCAAACAACTCAGGCTCAGAGGCCAGCCTACAGAATTTCAGTATACTCTGATATCAATTACTACTTTCTGATTGATCACAATTTTGGCATAGCATCTAAGGGAATTCAAGAAGGTTCACAAAAAAAAACGTGAATAGGAAGGAGCCTATTTCAACCGACTCTTGGCAAGAAAAATCAATGACATGAAATGAGCATTTTTTTAACATGCTGTTCCAGCTTTCACCAAAGGAGAGCAGTATTTTTGCATAAATGTCAAAAATCCACTAGCTAGTATCCAGTGGCTAGTAAAGACTTTAAATATTTATTTATTTGTTTATTTATTTATTTTCAAGTTTCTTTTTCATTACTGGAAATTTTACAAACCAATGAAATTTTAATAGGAATTGGAAAAAAAAACTATTAGATAGCATGTTAAAAATGGTTCTGTGGAATTCCCCTTAAATTGTTAATTTTTATTGTAAAACAAGTGTTCATTGTCATTGTTGCACAAAATACAAAAGAATCCAAATGCTCCGCCTTTCCTAAGCATGTCTGCTAGATTAACCTTTACATGAACGTTTCCTTTCCTGATGTGTGGGAGTTTTTACGAGGATCAATAATACCTTCTTATTAGCATTTCCTACTAATAACGTGATGAAGATATTAATAATTAAGGGAAAAATGACCTGTTTTCCTCCCCTCCTTCCTGTCTCGAGTCCATGCTTTCAATTGGAGGGCCACTTGAACCCATGACACAATACATCTGTTCTGTGTGCTCCAAGGTTCCTCCTCTTCATTTCATTTCACGTGCTCCTATTCCAAATGAAGTCCAAAAACAAAGGAACAGCTACATTATGACAATAGATTATTCGAGCAGAAATTCCTTGACACCCACACTTAAATCCAAAAGACTTTCCATTTGCCAACTAACACAGGCAGCCTGGCACCTCTGGCCACTGGGCTGTCTTTCACAGTTTCAGAATAAGGGCCTCACGTCCGCCCACACTTGTCCACAATAGTGTAAAATTGCATTTCAGGATTTTGGATGGTGAAGTTCCTGCCACAACACTAGCTCACTCAAAGAAGCAAATGCCGCAGGACCTTTTTGTAAACATGCTGGTTTTCAGACACCAGGTTGCTTTCACATGGTTAGAAAACATTTAAAGGCAAAAGACAACATTTGAAGGTAAAGCGATTTTAAAGCAATAGTGCACTTACTTAGCCATTTTCAGCAGTAAAAACTTATTTTGTCTATCTTCGACTAAAAATGACACCACATGTGCTAAGGGCTCAGCTAACAACCAATCACAGCTCACCTGTTTTCTAGGTGTGGTCATGTGACAGCTGTAAACTGAGCCATGATTGGTTGCAATCCATTTTACTTTTGGAGCCAGGCCATAAATGACAAAGAAATGTTTCATCTGTATGACATCTTGTTTGGCGTGGTAGCATTTTGAGCTGACCTGGTAGAATCGTTGTGTTCTGATGCTCTTTATCAACTTCTTGTATGCTCAGCTGAGAGGACTGCTGGTCTTTGGATGTTCCTGACCTGACATTCAGTGATCACATTGGTGGCTTGCTACATGTGCCCGTGTGTGCCAATAGGTGAAACGTCACTAATACAACAGAGGCAAAGATCAGCTCTTTGCAAGTAATTGCCTTCCTTATTTCATGAGAAAATAGCCCTGAAAAAAAAATGGGCAAAATAAAAAAGACATAGCAATGTTAAATGGAACCCCAGAGATGGTTAAAGGGAGCAACCTGATTTACAAGAAGAAGTGAGGGTGGGGGTTGTAATCGTGATGTGAGCCTACCTTACAGTTTTGATTTTTTTTTTTTTTCCTCCGTTTGCCTCCGAGCCAGGCTATGAACTTTCAAAAAGGCAGCAGGGTAAAGCTGCCATGAAAACATTGGCGGAGTTGGGCAATGGATTTTAGCCTGTGGCTCTGGGAAAAAAAAAAAAAAAAAAAGAATGCAGGTTTGGGGAATGAGCGAAAGAGGCAATTTTATCAGGGGCATTTCCAAAAGCCAAATTAAATGTGGGTCATAACGGGGACTGACAAGGCCACCTACCGAGACGGAAAGGGAAAGGTGACGGATGAATGCCACTTGCAACTCAAATCTCCCTGCATGAAGCCATTGTGCCCATAAAGTAACCCCTTTCTTCAACAATAAAGGCATTGCTTGGTATCTGTCTAACCTCCATAAATAGCAACATGAAATCTCAGACAAAAAAAAAATCTAAAAACACTGTATCGTACATTTACCTGCTACAATACAAAAGTCTTTCTTTAGAAAAATCTTCCTCCATTTTTTAAAAAATACCATACGTTAGCTGCTACATTTGAACATGCTTAAGAAAAATCCTTGTTTTCAAATTTTCTCCATCTAATCTAAAACACATCCAAAGACGATACCTCCCCTCTCAGTTATTATCGTTTGTATATTTTATATTTCTTTGTTTTCAGTTTAGTAAAGCTATGCCAAAAGTCAAGCCTAGCTGGTTCTCAAACCTCAACATGCAATGTGAGTTTTATTTACTTCTTCTAAGTAAAACAACAATTCATAAGTGGAGAATTTAGCTACTTTTTATGATCTATTTAATTAATTGCATTCAACTTCCAATAAAAATTCTTCTACTATTGCTCTTGAGTACACCATTTGTTTTCTTTGTTTTGTTTTGTCATCTGGACAAAAATACTGCGGCGACCCCTTCGGGGAAAAAACTGAAAGGAACCAAACTTGAATATATGGAGGTTGAATCACTACTTTTACTTTCATTTTTATTCAACAAGTGTCTGTGTTTCAACATCATTTAAGTACAGCGAGAAAGAAAGCACACTCGTGCTATAGAAAAGTGTGTGTGTGTGTGTGTGTGCGTGTGTGTGTTGGGTCCATCAAGGTTACACTCTTGTTAAATTTACAGGCCAGCCTTGCACGGGGTGTAAGGACACAATGCATCGCTGTGTATTCATCAAAAAAAAAAAAGGAAATCTGTTATAACTCAGGCACTTAAGATCCACATAGCGAATGTACAAATTAAACTAGCTTTTGTGTGTATTAAAAAAAAAAGCTCATCTTCAAGAATGTTGCTTTAAGAGCTTGAGGTGAGCGTCAAACAAGCAATTACCTCTCGTCTTGTTAGAAACATTTGCTCAGTATTTGGCCACTCTTTTCTTTGTGTTAAAAAGCCTTGCGATGATTAAAATGGTGTCCCTGAATTTTAAATGCATGCCTACTTAAAAAAAAAATGCGTCAAATATGGATTGAGCCTGTGCATTTTCTGTTTGTTTTTTCCTAGCTGACTATCGGCAAAAACAAATTTTCTAAGAAATCCATTCAATTCTCAAAGAAGCAAACTCTTAAATGAATTGAATAACAAATTATCTCATGATTAAATCACAGCAATTTAATTTTATGCTTAGTGAGCAATTAGAAACAACAAAGTCGTTTTACAAAAACATGCATAGACAGTATAAATATATTTTTTAAATGAGCATTGTCTGACAATAGTCTATGAAAAGGAAATGATGTCATCCAGCTGTTCTGTCAGAGAAAAACTAACAGGCCTTCATAATCAAGCAATTATGACATTATAGGTCACTCCAAGTATAATGAGTGTGCATTAGCAATTTATTAAGATTTTTTGAATTGAGGAGATGGTGCGATAATATTGATTGCAAGTCATTTAAACCATGCACCGATCGATTGTGGACACACACACGCACACACACAAACACTTAAATGTCACGAATGTGGCTTTTAATAGACGCGTCAATTAAATTTATAATGCCAAGAAATTTGGTTATGTGACGGCTAATTGCAAGGAAATATAAAGATGATTTAAGTCAAGCGTTCATTTTATGATTACATTTAATAGCTTGCTTTCTCATTCCAGGGTAAACTGAATTGAAATGATCACAGGTAGAGAGAGAGATGTTCTGAGTGCAGGCCATTCATCTCACAGGAGGTCATTTTTAATTGGCGACGCACGCACGCATGCATGCATGCACACATTTCTTCTTTATCTCCAAATGCTCCACCCAAGAATACAATACAGACACGCTTGCTTTTTTTATGGGCTCCTCGTTACGAGTTGATTTTGCATTCCAGACAGGCGGCCATCAGCCTGCTCGGAGACAATTAGACAACACAGAGGTGGCGCTACATCACAATGAGGCCCCCCTCAAATCATTAAAACATCAGCAGCTCTCTAAATAATGCTGATGGCCAAAGAGAGAGTGGAAATTGGACCATTTAGAGAGAGACAGAGAGAAAAAGCTCTCTCTCTCTGTCTCTCATCCATCCGTCCGTCCGTCCGTCACCGCTGCCTTGGGGGGTCCGGTATCATTTTCTTGCAGCATATCGACAAATTTTTCTTCTGCTTTTTCCATTGGTTGTCTGTCAGTGATGTGACCTGTTCTTCAAAAGGTTAAAAGGTGACACCCAACATCTATTTTTCCACTGGCAAGCCAGTTTTGTATTTTAAGCTTCTTTTATGAATTTTCTTTGCGCCCCCCCGTCACTCGTGCGTCTCTCCTTTTTTCGTTGTGGTTTTAAGTTGAAAGAACACGGCGCGTTGGAGATGTCGCTATTTGAGGATGTTGATCGCTGCCAAGTTCTGCTAATTTCAACAAAGCGCACCGTGCAGCCATCAGCCATCTGAAGGACGGTGCCGCACTCGGGCTTTTTTTTTTTTTCCTCCCCCACTCTATCTCATCATCTGTCGAGCTATTAGCATTCAAAAGTTTTCATGGACATCACACAAGTCGATTCGGATGATCTCAAAGCAGCAGAGTCAATCTTTTAATAAAAGCCTTTCACAGTTTGTTTACCTAACCAGAGTTTACTTGATTCCTTTTTTTTTTATTCTGTGAAATGAAGTTTTTCGAAGAGCGCAATGTGAATAACCGTCATTGGAGCTCGGGTGACCTCTTATTGAACATATTTAAATGCTCTTGACGTATTTGTTAGACCACCAAAATGACATATCAGTTCTTATATTTTCCAATGTATATTTCAACTTATTAGTATTAACTTAAGGTGGTTCTTGTAATCCATCCCCGCATGTCTAAATTGTCTTTGTCTCATTTTTATTCCTACCTTATCTGGCTGTCCCTCGCTCTTGTCTCGCTCTATCAAATTCCACGTCACTCCCCTTCTTCTTCCATTCTCTCTCCATCTGCCTCAACATTTCAAAAGAATGAATTACTCAGAGCTGTCACTTGGCCCTGGCAAAGAATTCATTTTTGTGGGTCAAGTGTTTCAAACTGTCATCCTTGACAGGGACCATCTCATACAATAACTACATGGATGGACCTTGACTTTTGAGTGCTTTCGTTTTAACCCCCCCACCCCCCCTCAAACCTTCCTCCTCCTCTTCTTCCTTGTGTGTATACTGAAAGAATCTCGGCCATTGCGGAATACAAGACAGGAGCAACCGGGTGCCGAGAGAAATCCCGTATGAATAGCTTCAACTCAACCACAAGCCAATAAATGAAGGGCTGAAAATGAAATTTGAATCCTAACCCTGTCCAAAGTCGCCACCGTTTGTATTCAGCAAGCACAATTACGGCGATCACAGATCACATGATCCAGTGGGCGATAAGTCACATTCACTTTTCCCATTCAAATGATTTTCAAGAGCAGGATTGAACTGACAAACAAGCAAATGAATTTTCACCTTAACCTTTGAAAGAGAGGCGGCCTTTTAGTTCATCTAATCAATGTCGCTCACACCCAATGCATATTTCGCCCCATCAATTGACATTCACAAGGAATCCAATGAGCGGCTTTTTTCTTTCCCCACAGGCTTCATAATTGTATCGAATTATTATTGCGATAGAATCATTTGGGTCATATCATCCCTTAAACTCTATTGTGCTAGTCACGTTGATTTCGATGACCAACCTTCACTCTAAATGAAGTTTAAAGCCACGCATGAGCGTCTTGATTAAATGCATGTGCTAAATGGGATCAATTAATTATCCTTGACTAATTCATGGAGCTGGAAACAATGGCAGCGATAGATTAGTCCCTTGTGGATATAGAACAGCCCTCCAGGAGCGGCAAATGAAAACACAGCCGCTAATTGAAATGATCTCATGAAGCCTAATTGAGTCCAATTATGTGGCATGAATTATTCCTTTATCGGCCCGCGTATCTCTGGCAATGTCGAGTACGCAGTCCAATTCCAACCTGAGGGAAATGACTCACAGATGTGGCGCGACGATTTAGGGAGATTGAGACGAGGACAAAGATGAGAAAGAACAGCTGTCTGATGTTTGGCATCAGAAACTTCCTTGTTTGACCTGAACTCACTTAGATGGATGATATTTAAATGAGAATATAGAATTCTTTCTCGCTTCTTATTCTCACACCAGGGTGATGTTGGAGGAATGTTGAAGTTCAGTCGAGTGTTTCAGTGTCACCGCCACCTCCATCCATCCATCCATCCATCCATCAGTGGATAAAAACAACAACCTGTCTTGTCGCAGGAGGCTACCTTCGGGAACTTGTTTGTGTGTGTGTGTGTCAGGGTGGCAACGCTTCCCACAATGTTCGCAGTCACTCTGGGAGTCGGGCGGGTTAGCAGAACGACTGACATGACAGCTAGCTTGCTTGTCTTCTGGAGGGTTCTGAGTGAGTGGATGTCACTGAGTAGACTAGCCGTACATTTCTTGTGGGTCATTTTCCCTTCTTTATTTTTGTATCAACTGTGTCTTCTTTTTTGTCAAATATTTTGTGTTTGATCAATTGGATGAATCAAGTATTTTATTATGTTTTAATTTCCAGACACATAGCAAAGCTTTAGAGTTGCGTGGAATAATGAAGTGCTTTTATTCGCTTATATTTATTTATATTTATATTTATTTATGTTTACTTTAATTTAGTTATTTTTTTATTATTTTTATTCCGTGTTTTAAATTTAATAAACATCCAATGGGATTGGAAATATTTGCCTTTTTTTTTTCTTTGAACAATTGTTGACGATTTCCTGCAATCAGGGGGGACCAGGGTAGGCTAGGCCCCCGGAAATCCGAAAGCGTGACAGAGAATGGATGGCTGGATGGAAGGATGTTGACTACCTGTCAAACTGCTGCTTGTGGCCAAATAGAAATATCTGGAAAATTTTGTTCTCAAGTCAAATTCCTAGTGATAGCTTGCATCTCAAGGCAGCACTATAATCACAGAAACATTGCTATGGTAATTTGTAGCCATGACTGAAACGCAAGCAAATTCTTTGCTTGGATAAAGAAGTCAATATTGTGTGGGGGTTGGGCTCTTTGGCGGGGACTGAAAATCGTACGCAATCATGCGTGCTGACAACGGCCTTGGAGAAGTCCAGTAGCAGCAGAGAAGCAGCTTTGGGGTCAAACCATGGAGTAGGATTGGGAGTGACTGAATCCTTCTTTATCTGGCATGTGCTGGAGGGATCGAAATCAACAGCTGTCACTTGGATGGACCCCAGGGCAAAAGCCATGTGCCATGTTTAGGACTTGCAGGATTGGGGTGGGAGGTTAGGGCCATTCCTGGGGTGGAGGCCTGACTGACGAGTACAAAGTCTCCTTCGCGGTTTATCGCCTCATCTTTGTGCATCTCTATCTTGAATTCATTAAACCATAACATAACTGCACTGCTGGCTTTTGTTTGGAGTTCACACTGGAACATAATGAGGAAAATAGATTCGCCGGTGTTGCCATGGCAACAGCTTGATGTCTTAATGGACGATGGAAAGTTTTAAGTACACAGCACTGATGGAATGTCCACTTTTGTTCATTTCAACTTTGGCCATGTCAAAGAAGTAAGATGGCTCTTTTCACTCCCACGACGGCGCAAATGCCCCTTTCTAATGGCGACCATCTTGGAAAATACCAAAACAAAGTAAAAAGACTTGTCTGAGTATGCATTCTTAGGTCCATTTTTTGTCATAACCAAATCATGTGCAAGGCATGTTTAAGATGATTTTGAAATGATTGGGATCAGTCTGTGGATTATTCAACAGGATGATCTTACTGATCTAAGCAGTTTTTAGAGGAAACTTTTGGAAGATGTGTCACCCCCCCCCCACGCTCATCATCGATAGAGTAGCAAATTCTACGATCGACTGTACACACGGAGGTTTTCGTTCAGTCTTTCTTAAGCGAACAATTGATTGCAGAGCTTAGAGGGGGGGAAAAAAAGGAGAATCCAAGCGTGTATTGACGCCAAGGGGAGTCACCTTAAACGTTGTTTAGAATGCTTGTTCGATATTGAAGAGCGTCTGTTAATTAAAATGTGCTTTCTCAACTTATCTGCATATTTAGGCCATCTAAAAAGGACCACATATCCACTTCATCAGTCTTAATATTTTTACACAAGGTGAATGAAAACATTTTCCTCTATGTGATTATATTGTATACAGTTTTCTCTTCTAGGGCAGCTTATTTTAACGATATCATTATATCAGATTTCATTTCATCTCATGAAAAATTTCTTTATCTAAATGAATGCGTTTCAGTGTTTTTTGAGACAATAATTGAGTGTAATTCAATCTGAATTATGTGTGGGGCCATCTGCAGGACGAAGAGTTTATATAGTCGTAAAAATTCTAAATGGCGGCTCTCATCACATTTCTATTCTGAGCATTACATTCAAGTCAAATAAGAATTTGGAGTTGGGAACTTTTTGTGACATCTGGCCACTCTGCTCTTATTTCATCCAATCCTTCTTTAGTACACGTTCAATTTCATGGAAAAAAAAATGCCACAAAAGATAGCAAATCTTTGGCCCTTTTAGTTTACAACATTCATAAAAATGACACTAATTGTATGAATACTCAATTTTTCTGATGGTATAGACTCACGTATTGTATGGAGCGAGCCGCTGATACAACAAAGCCAAAGCACTTAGCATGTGTTCTCCTCGTTAAGCTTCCCTCTCAGCAGTTAGACACCGTTTGCTGCAAAACAAGGGGAAGGTCACCAGCATCAAGAATAGATGTTGATTCCAATTATGTGGAATGCATTGGACAAGATGCGCTAATGATGCTGTCGTCAGAAGAGGGGAAGAAAAAAAAAAAAAAAGACGATAAAGGTGTTTATGTGCACACTCAACGAAGGCGGATGCAAAAATTTCCATAAAGGCTTCAAATGACAATTGAAAAAAAACGATTTTTACTTCAGCACGGCAAGTGTTTTTTGTATTTACCTTGACGACCATTCCATCAAGATAGAAAAGACCAGATGAAAAGTCATAATGAGGATGCAGCTCTGCTACAATGACAACTCGCATATTTAAGGGGGGGGGGGGGGAAGATGTTTTCAATTAATTTCAAGGTGATGGAGGATTGGTGTCCTGTGGGATGTGGATTAACCACACTTGATGATTCCAAAGCTCAGTCTCCCACTGCACGACCCCCAATTCACCCCTCTGACCGCACCTCAATTTCATTCCATTCTCTTCCTGATCTGAAGCTGGTTGCGGAGGCGCAAACTGAGCCGAGTGGTGGGAAGATGCTCCGGCCAATTAGTGCATCCTCAACTGGTTTATCACAAGCAAAGCAAAGGGGCAAAAAAAAAAAAAGGAACGATTGAATGAAATAGAGAAAGCATAAGCAGGTAGTAAAGAAGGGATGGCACGAAGGAAGAAAGGAAAGAACGGACTCAAGAACAGAAACTTCGCTTTAGTGAACGATTCATAAAAAAAATATTAAAAATAAACAATCAAATTATCATTAGTTAAACTAAACAAAATCATGAGGATTACAAGTCCACTTAATGTAATGCTAAAAAAACAACATACAAACGTGACGTGCCAACTGCATCTATAGTTATTGTTTTAGAGGCAACTCGTGTTCGCAAACGGTGAAGCAACACATGTAGACATGAAAAATATAAAGATAGTCAAACATTATCTTTTTGGGCTTCTAGACAAGCCAACAGATGCTAGCTAACTTCACCCATTAGCCAACACAGATCTTTACAAGCAAAATCATTTTTTAAATAAATAAAACTAATAGAAATAGTGAAAACTCATCAAAAATCCTTTTGATACTTTGGTACAGCAAATGTCAGACACTTTAAAACCTTGACTCAAGTCATACTGTAAAATGTGTTTTCCATCAAGATGCCATGTACATCTACACAAAAGACGAGGGTCACAAAGAAAAATAGAAAGTGATTTGGATTGGTATGCTTACCAATGTGATGAAGATGAAGTGGCACACTGACTAAATACAAAAAGAGAATGCAATCAGGGTCAGGTGGCACCATGGTTACCAACTTAACTAAAAAAAAAATCACAGCCTTTAGTGACTTCTGTGATGTTTCTCTATTAAATATTAAATGTTGAAGGGTAGCATCAAATGATATGATTATTATGCTATACGTACGAGCAATGCTGTTACTATTTGACATGATGTGTTATTTGTTGTACTCACCACCATCTTAGATGGATCCGCTTTGTCGCATCAGTTGTGGCTCGTTGTCCTGTAAGTCTCAGCCTTAGTTTGGAATCCATGGATCTTTATTGACTTTTTATTAATTACTGATTGATTATGTTTTAGAGTGAAATCGTAAGGCGAAATATTATCAAAGGTCACATGCACATTCACTGGTATCAATATGCTACGTTGTTTTTTTTTTAACATTTCTGACTTAATTTTGTGCAATAAGCATTTCTTTTTTTTTTTTGCTTTTGACAAATTTGACAATTTGAGGACTGAAAAAACAAATGCTGGAACACAAAATTTCCACCCTGGTACCCATTGTGTTTTGTTTTTTTTCTCTCACTTTCAAAGACCAAATATGTGCAAATTATTTCTTTTTTTCTTTCAATAATTTTAGTATTTCTTGGATCAAGCAAACTTTCGTACACGGTTGTTGGGAAATGTGTTTTATTACAAGTGATAGGGATCACACACTGTACACACTTTAAGCATTGTTTACACTTGAAAGCTTTGGTTGTGTAAAACTGCAGTATGTAGTAACTCTGTTTAAAAATCAAGTCTGGTACAGCTGCCGATCATTTTTGTTCCCAACGAAATATCAGCACTTCTGCCAATTCCCATTGCCACCATCGGACACCTTTAATTTCTTCATTGTCCCCGGAATTCTTTATCATTTTTTTTCTCCTTGAAAAGACTTTTGATTTGCTGCCGTCTCTGCTGCTACCGCTAATCTATTTTCACCCCCCCAAATAAAAAGTCACAACTTCATCAAAAAGATGTTGAAATTTCGTGTACTGATACAAACAGCCGTTCAACAAAATTTTCGTTTCAGATTCTGAGTATCCGAATGAGGTACATTAAAATATTATAATTTACTGGCAACAAGAAGGGCAGTAAGTGAAAACTCATAAGTGCACATTTGGATTTTCATGTATTTACAACAAACACGACACACCGGTTAAATGTTGAGCAGGTGTGTTTTACTGGTAAATTTAACACCCAAACAAAAAAAAATGTAAATAAGTGTCAAAAAGGTGCTCAGGTATATATACACAATGACTGCTCGCAAAAGATTAGACATAAAACTGAATGTGTGTTTCTGTGAAAGCATTAGTCGAATGCAAATTGGATACTTGGATGAGATGGAGAAAAATTCCGTCAGTCGAGGTGGACTGCACCAAATGTTCCATTTTGTGGTTACTATTTAATGTTTTACTTCTCAATGCATTTTATCCTAAATCTGCAATATTTTTAAAGAATTACAGTAAACAGCATGAGGGTTTCCAAAGCCTTGAGGTAGAAAAAAAAAAAAGGCTTCTTTTAGGAATTTCACTTTTTGCTCTGCTCTGATGGATCACTGCACTACTCCTCGTCTTTTGTCTCTCCTACCCATCAACTGTAGCTGCAACACAATGCGGCGCTGCCGGCGTCACGTCCTAACTTTTTTCCAATTTTTTTTTTTTTTTTTTTTACATCAGAGGTTAAAATAAAATACGAGACTTGTTGATATAATGTTTGAAGGCATTGACGGAGCATAATTCCTCCCAAAATACATTTCAGTGCAACACAATGGACATTGAAGAAGAAAAAAAAAAATCTCCATTTTCTCCATAAATTTCACGATTTAGCAAATATGTGTAACTATTTTGTCAACCGATCAAATTGACAACTTTGATTTAAAAACATGTCATTATTTCATCAATGGGGAACATCTTAAGTGCTGTACATTCATCGTCACCTGTGTAGTTTGCTGTTTTGCAACCACCTTGGACTGGTCGACACAAACCGATATTTAAAGGAAAACATACATACATTTTCAAACTGTACCTTGTACATGCAAAACGCTCAGAGAGGTCAGTGAGTTGGCTAACTTTTTGGAGGTGTAAACAAATTTGCCTTGTAGACAGAGAAAAAAAAAAAAAAAAGCTTTTTCTTGATTGGCCATTGTTGTCATTTTTGCCTTAGGGCACCTACAGGTGGACGAAAGCTAGAGGGAATTATTAAACCAAGAATTATGAAATTTAATTTTAAGTACATAGTATGTACGATCTGTCCACACTTCTATTTTGAGATTACAGTAGGTTTCACAAAATGTTTCCTGAGTTTTTGCTTGGTTGGAGGGATCAGGGCCCAGAATATTGTTGCGCCGATAAAGACAAACAATTTGACTGTCAATTGTTAAACACGCTGGTTTAAAGCTCAAAATTTGACATCAATTCCATCTAGGAATGTCAACTATGGTTTAAATGGAATCAGAACGCATCACTTCAGGCACTTGGATAAGCAACTTCATCTCTTCTGTAGCCATCTCCTGGAGGATTGATCTGATTTCTTTATTTTTGCTGCCAATGAAAACATTTGGGTTTGACCGCAATCTTAAAACATCGTCTACACTCGGTTTTAGATTTGGCTTCTGTATTCCAAGACTAAATTTATACTAGTTAGCGATGACAACTCCACATAACATGATGGAAGTAGCAAAATGAAAATACCATATTTACTTTTTAATGTCAAACCCAAATGTTTGCCAGTGTACAGTTAAATAAACAATATTTTTAGAAGGGTGTATAAATAAATACTTGCATGAACAGTATATATATGCAATATATATATAGACAGTGCTATACAAATTTATCGGCCCACCACAAGTTGTGAGGTTTATGGTCACTTCCCACCAAATTCCCAAAATGCTGTTTATGTGCTTCCTTTGTCTGGAATCTTTTTAAATGAAATATTTGTCAAGCAGAATTATCCAATCGATCGCGGAGCATATTTGCTGGCAAAAAGAACAGTAATATGTTTGTCCTTGATTCCGATGTCAAATTATAGTTATTTACTGGCATTCGTCTACAAAAAGTGTTTTAGTGACTGAATGAAATGCTTAATTAATTAGCGCCGTTTGATAACTCACTAAAATCAAAAATCAGCATTCAAGCACTTCATAATGCCAGATGGTCTAATAAATTTGTTAAAACTCAGATAGACTAGGGGTGTAACGATAAATCAATTTTCAAGAAAGTACTGTTTAAACAGATTGATTCATTTCCATTTGTGTGTTTACTGTATCGCTCTTTTCTCTCTTAATCCCCATCGTTGCTCATTTACAGTTTGTAGTTCGATACGTTCCGCTGTAAAACGATTAGCAGTTCGAATACTCATTTCCTTGTTGATTTGCAACATTACATAGACGTTAGCTTTGGCAGTTAGCGTGTCTCCTGCCATTCTCAGTGGCTCTGTGTCACATGTTACTCCTCAAACCTTTGTAGCGTTAATAGTACTTGTAATAACTGAAAGTAAAGACTTCCAGCTAACACGCTCGGCTGTCAATAGCAAGTTAGCTTATCGCTAAGCGTTTGACTAGCATGAAACCAGGGAAGCTGGGTGACTCTTTGGATAGTCTTCTGTAGCGTAGAATACACAATCAGATACATGTAGCTTACCGTTACACCCCTAGGACATACACATGTACAGTGTATATACAAATCCTGTGGTGCGAATGATTTTCCGTGAGGCCCTTACTGTTGTTGTTTTTCCCACTCCGGTACAATGCTTCCATCAACGATGTCCTTTCATTGTCTGCATCCAAACATTTTGTTCCACTCGGTGTGCATATCCATCTCTTTTTGCGAGACACTGGCGCAGAATTTACAAAAGACCCTTTCAAAGTCCTGGTAGGTCAGTGGCCGAATCATATTGGCCATCTCCATGCCCTGTTGGGTGGATATGTGTAACAGACCCACATGGGCTTCCTGGCAAAGTCTGGACAGGTCAAGTCCCGAGAAACCCTCAGTGCGTTGGACAAGCAGTGCTAGCTCCTCGTCACTCATGCAGTATTTGTGCTGGTATTGGGCGAGGAACTGGCTGACAATCTGGTGGCGAGCTGCACTATCGGGCAGGGATACCAAAACCCGCCGAGCAAAGTACCTATGCAAGCCCTCGTCTATGTCCTGGGGTCTACTTGTGGAGCAAACCACTAATACTTGGTGTCTTCCATCCACACCTGAGCCCATCAAAAGTGAGTCCAGCTGGGAAAGCAGCTCCCCCTTTAGTCTGTTGATGGGACTTTCTTCAGTGAGGTGTGCCGATAGAAGCACGTCCACCTCACTAATGAACAGTACAGAGGGTTGACGGCAGCGAGCTACCAGGAAGGACGCTCTGATAATGTCCTTGCCGTCTGTCAGCCACTTGGTGACTAAAGTTGACGCGCTGAGTCGAAGTAACGACGCCCCAAGCTGGATGGCCAGGCAACGTCCTAGCAACGTCCTGCCACTGCCTCGCGGGCCAAACAGCAGCACACAACGTGGACTGGCGCCTAAGGATCTGAACATGTCAGGGCGTAAAATGGGCCAGAGAACCTCCTCTTTCAGGGTCGCTTTGGCCAATTCTAAGCCTGCAATGTCACTCCAGTCCATGGGAGGGCCCTGTTGAACAATTTCAGAGGTGACCATGTCCAAAAGGTGCGGGTCACAGGTTTTCAGTTGCTCTTCAGCAGAGCGTGAGGAGCACATGGTTGAAGAGGAGGGAGCACCTGAGTGGGAGTGATGGATATGATGATCTTCCGCACTTTGCTCTCTGAGGGGTGGCGATATAAAGTTGACGAGCGAGTCGGCCATGCGGGAACCCCCGAGTGACGAAGTGACGTAGGCTGATGGAGACAGTGGGTTGGGTGTTGCCCGGCTGCTATACTTCCTATGCTGCTGCTCCTCCGAAGGCAGCGTGGACTGCTTCTGCGGATTAAAAGGTAGAGATGGCTTCTCAGAACTATGAGTAAAACCACTACCGACAGGACTGTTACAGTTTCTGTTTGTGCTGCTGCTGTCTGCCACTCTGTACATTGGGCTTTCGGTCGCGCTTCGAGTCTGGTCGTAGCCAAAGTTTGCATAAGACGACTCCATATCTCCCTGGCCTGTCACGTAGAAGGCTTTCCTCTTCAGCAAGTTGGAGGGGCAACTGTTAAGAGGGCTTGGGGTGATTGGGGTCAAGTTATGGTTGTGGTATGGATAAGGGGGAAGGGGGGTTGGTGCAGCGATGCCTGAGGGGAGGTACGAAGACGGTCGGGGCACTCCTCCACTGTTGTATCCAGGTCCGACTGAGCTCTGGGTAGGGTATGCCGCAGGGGTGTAATTATAACTAGACAAGTTTGGGGAGCCTCCGTTGTACGCCGGCACTAATGTCGAGTGAGACGGCGGTGGGGGTGGTTGCAGGAGGCCAGAGCTGTGCAATGGGGCAGGATGTGCAGGGGCAGGGACAGATTGGGAATTGTAACTAGTGTGCAAGTAGGAACCGCTGTAAGTGACATCAAATTCCTGAGAAGGCAATGAAGACGAGTGGAGTGTGGTGGTCGGGTGGCTCCCGCAACTGCTACTGGAGAAGATGGGCTCACTCAGAGTGCTGGAGGCAAGACCGGGAGAGCTACACAAACCAGTTAGCACCTCAGAAGCTGCTGCAACGCCTCCCTTGCGGACGGGAACCGCCTCAGGTATGCAGCTCATAGGATAGACGCCGTCCTGCCAGGATTCCGATTCACCTTTCCGTCCGTTTATCCCTCCTGGGACACTGGGGGCTTCGGGGTACGAGACGGGCAATTCCAGGATGCCGGAATATTTCTCCGCATATTTTTTGAGCATGTTGGAGGCGGTGAGGGCTGAGATGTCATCGTTGGCCCAGGCGTACTGGTAGGCGACGGAGCACTGTAGGTGGCCGGGTACTACGCGGTACGGCTCTGCCTTGTGGGCCGGCGAGCATGTGGTCGAGGAAATGTCAAAATGCTGTTCGGCCCATTGGCTTTGCTCGGGATGCCACTGCATCTTCAACCCTGGTGACAAATAAAAAGCACAAGGGGAAATACAGTCAATGCAATAAGGACTCAGCCTTCAAACGTCTTACGATTCCACACTATGGCTCTGCTATTTGGAAAATGGTCATTTATATATATTTAGCTCAATATACATATAGTAAGACATTCAAAAGTTGTTCATGATTCCAAGTTCTGTGGTAACTCGACTAACAAATTCAATTTGCCCCATGGCTAATTTGTGTCTTAGTTTTCTTGAAAGTCAGATAAATGTTTCCCTATCCAAAAGAGCTAAAGAGCGAGAAAAGAAGTGTAATTGTAAAATATAAATATTAAATAGGACAAAACTAGAAGATGTGAAATAAGGCAATGTTAATAAACAGGTCACAGGGACCTTTAAGGGGCGTGGCCTAGTGAATGACATCACGATAGAGTGATTCATTTATGTTTCTTGCAAGTATTTTCATTTTCTATTGTAGAACTGAAACTAGATTTGAACTCAAAGCCCAAAAAAAATACATAGATGAAAATAAAAGTGATGACAACATAAGTTGAAGCACACGTTAGTCAAGGTGGAAAGCTAGCAGCTATATGATCACGTAGGAGAGGCTGGGTTATGCTCCCCCATGCAACCTTGGCTGGACTATTAAGACCCTGGATCTTGGAGGCTCACGCTATAATCGCCCGCTCATCTAAGGTGTCTAGGGGTGGGCTTTCAAAAAAAATGTCTGGACCAGCAGCCGCTCCACACAAAGCCCTCTGATTTCTCCAACCACATAATCAGACACACGCGAGTGAGCGAGCGAGCCAGCCAGCGCTCGTTCAGTGACCCAGATGAACAAACACGGGCATGCGATTGCTTCAGGCTATGAATCACAATGCATTTGCTTCCTTCCTGCACAGTTCCACCTTGACCTCTTGTCAATCTGTAGTACCTCTCCCGGTCTGCGAGCTACTATTGCTGCTACATCAACTCCATGATTTGATTTCCTCTAATCACCAGCTTTTATTTTCACAATATTTGTAATTCCCATTCCTTGTTTGCTAGCCGCCACCCCCGTGTCTCTCTTATTTACTGCACTCACTCTTGCTTCCTCCCCAGCTCCCTTTGCTCTCTCGCTTTCTCTCATGTCTGGCTACTTTCACCTGCCCCCTGCCAGCCCTTTTTTTTTTTTTATTGCCTCGGGAGGCTGTTGAGGGACTGTTTCCTTTAATCCGAGCCAGCGCCATCTGTAAACATGGACAGTCTGCCATTGACTCACTCCACAGAGTCGGACGACCAAAGGCGGTGGGAATTCATCACAGCAGATTTCAACCCTTAGTCCCACAAAATATAATAAAGGTGTCTTGCCTGGGTTATTGATTGTTAGCGAGAAATCCACAGTTGGGCATAATTCATTTACGGTAGAGCAATTCAGAGCTACCGCTAATCCACTTAAACTACGGCAAATTAAAAACAGACTGACACAGCTTGTGCTTTGTTTGGTAACAAAACAGCTCAGGTGAGGGATCACAAGTCCCCAGACTATTTTCTCCTCTGCGAATCTCCTCTCCAAACATCTCTCAGCAGTCGCAAGTGGCTAATTAGCACAACGGTAATCTGATAATTGCATTCATTTTAGCCGAGAGGAGTCTGGCAGAGGCCCGCGAGCCTGTCAGACACTCACTTGATGCAGTGAGAATCCTGACAAGTCTGCCAAGTCCCAAAAGACTAACCTGCACCCCGACAGTAAACAAGCCACTTTTGCGGTTGATCTTTTGACGGTATTTTCATGAGCATATCGTGCTAAAGCAGAGTCTGTACCAAAACATTTACAACTTTCTGCAGTTGTGTTGAAGCTCTCCATAAAAATCTAAAGCTTGCATTTATAATCATTGAAAATGGAGCACCCTGGCCTGGGCCATGTCAGTGGACGACAATAATAGACTTGCATCTCTCCTCTCATCCTGGATTTCGGAATACCGCAGGGATTAGTCCTCAGTCCCCTTCTTTATTCATAACAGTTTTGCATTGCATCACTGTAAAACATCTGATGATGACACCCTCAACAAAATTATTTTACCCAGGATTTGTCATTTTGCATTCAATTAAACCTCTTCCCTTCCTTTTTAATTATACCCATCACTCCCAAAGTCCACATGAATCAAGCTAGTTGCCCATTAGTGTGTGTGTGTGCGTGTGTACAGTAGTAAACAGATCTTTAGCAGAGGTGCTAATGAGCTCTTTTGAGTCCAGCACGACACCAACATTTTGCCAGAAAGGGTGGGACTGGATCTTAACTGCCCGTTTTGGTCCCATCGCACTAATGTGTGTGTGTGTGTGTGTGTGTGTGTGTGTGTGTGTGTGTGTGTGTGTGTGCGTGTGTGTGTGTGTGACAAAGTGGTACATGGTGTTATGTACAATGGGGAAGTAAGTGGGCGTCAGGACATAAGTTAGGATTATCACTCGCTCGCCCACTCACTCGCTCGCACACAATACTACAAATAAAAAGTACGCTTGTCAGTGTTGAAAAAAACAACAACACTGTAGTGTGCCGTATGCATTTTTCCAAAAAGAATTAAAACCACTAAATATAAAGCAGAAAATTTGAAAATTCCGAAACTCATCTTTGCCTTAAAGCACCGCGTTTCAGAAGTGCTCCAAAAACAACGTCTCTCACTTTTCCCTCGGAACAAAACAAAACCAAAGCGGAATCCAAATGCACTTTGAAGTGGAATTTGAGCTCCGCCTCAGCTCACTATGATGACAAGCAGTCTGTCAAAAGCAAAAACAACAACAGATGAGGGAAGTAAACAGAGTGAGTTCAAAGTCTCCCATGCTTGAGCGCTGACCCGAAGAAATGAGCTGTCACTAATTCAAAGACACTAAGGGCTGCTGGTGCTTGGCTGCTGCAAAGATGACAGCTTGCGCTGGCAATAGAAAGATACTTGACACATGTCAGCATCTTTTAAGGAAAAAAAAAAAAAATCTAATATTCATGGTAATCAATGCTCTTTGACATCACGGTGTGACCATCAAACTCTAATCAGTGGAATCATCAGAAGATCAGCTTTGACAAGTTTACTGGCGCTAGATAAATCCAAAATATCATGAAACAATCGGCAAAGCTTTTAACAGCGTCGCTAAATTTAGTCAGACAAACTCGACACGCATACAAAGCAATCTTTTTTTTTTTTCGTCCTGGCTGACAGGTGAAAATGTCATTGACATTGATGCTCAAGCATTTCCCAGAAAAAAAAAATGGTGTCAATGATAACAGTAGAAATATCAAGACTGTTTTTATGCAAATACAAAATGAAAACAATTGCAGGGTGCATGGCTGCTGGAGGAGGCTCCTGACACCCCTCACTGGGCAATATGCCAACCCACACAAATACTACATGTTTGACATTTGGCATGATTTGAAAATACACTTCATATATTTGAATTGTGTTTTCATATTTATATTTTACAATGTAATGCTATGTTTTTATTCCTATCTTTTTGGAGGTGCTGGAATGGATTCATTGCTTTGTTTAAATTGATTGTTATGCAGTAGAGTAGCCCAGCCCATAATTAACCTAACAATAAATTTATCGGGGTGAAAAATATAAACTGCCAAAACGTGTTTAAAAAATTTGATATGACCTTGTACAAAAGCAATTTATATGCTGCACATGTTTTTGCACCAACATTTTGTTCTATTATGAATGCGCACAATTTTTATGCTACTGCAAACTATTCCAATGTCAAAATCTCAGTTCATTCGGGACATGTTGGGAAATATTTGCATTTCTGAAAACGTCTACATTCTTCATAACATTTTAAACAAAAAAAAATAAAGGCATTGAGAGCAACTTACCGTCTTTCAAGCTATTTTAGCCACACACTGAAATGATTAACTATAAGAAAGATTTTTGTGTATTTCCAAAATCCTATTTTATTTTCTGCTTTGGCTTGAATTTGCTTTGTGGTTGGCAGATCAACTCACTCTCGACAGTCCATAAATTTGGGAAAACTTATGTGAAACTAAGCTATGTACGGAATACCCCAAGGCGTGCTTATTGTCTGTTTTGTATAAGTGTATTTAGTGTATTTAGCTCATTCGAAACTTTTTCTCCCCCAGACACATTTAAACAAATACACAAATTGGTGTCACTTTCAATCATCCTCCTATCTGCTACTTGACACCTTTTCTATTTTTAGCCGGAAACGTGATTAAAACACCGTCAATCGCTGCTAGCCGTAAAATCACAACAAAAGATTGAAGGCGCCATCTCGGTAAATTTGCTTGGACAAGACAGACACGTGAGTGGGGTGGGTTAAATGGCTAGGGCGCCGTTAAACAAGCGCTCGGCATCAAGGAAATTGCGCACGGCTCGGTTTCAGATGAAATTGACAGGAATTCTAGCTTGTGCTTGTGTAGTCACTAAAAAAATTTCAAATGAAAACACAATACATTCACCTATCCACGAAAAATTCTCAAATAGTCTTCAATGAGTTAAATAAGGCATCTAGAAGAAATAACGTATCGAATATCATTTTTAAAAATTGAGCTTAAACTGTTTTTTAGGGAATGAACAATGCAGGTGCAATAGTCGAAATTATTACACTGCACCGATCTTCACGTTTGATTTGATAAGTTTGACGTACAAGGAAACAAATTTGTCTGCAGTAGAACGATAACAAGAAAGCACAGTACAAGATGATCCGGTCCCATTCCAACAAGCTTCCGTTAATGGTGGCAAAACCCATCCCGGAAAGTCACCTCACGGCAAACATAATAACGGGGGATCAACAGATTGAATAAAAGTTTCTCTCGGTGTAACCCGGAGGTTAAATTGCGAGGCCCAGATCTGGGAGCCACTTTGTTTACCTGCGTGTCAGCCAAGTCAAATCGATTTGATTAATCCTTTAAGAAACGAGACGGAGCCTGAAACTAATGGGGGCCAAAAAAGACGAAGGCGGCGGATAATCGAGAGGGCGCCTGTGTAAGCTCATCTAACGGCGTCCGTCCCCGTAAATAAAATGAGATAATCGTTTTTAACCCCACCTTTCATGCCACTGTCACCTTCCTGTCGCCCGTCTTGTAAATCTCAGCAAATGTGGCGCTTTTGGACATTAAGTGCTCGCTTAGCGTACTGCGTGCATCATATTTCAAGTGATGCTGAGGAGCAAGTGTGTGTGCGTGTGTGTGTGCGTTGTAATAGTTATCCATTATCATACTGTACATGGCGACGGCGGTGGCCCCATGATCATTTTCAAGTGACTCATTTCGAGAAGTAGCAATCCACTGGCCACTTGGAGGGAAGTGCTGGACGGGACTAATCCCAAAACAACCATTCAGGAGGTCACCGGGCGACCCCCCCCGCCCTCCCCTTGTTATTTGTCTCAGTGTTGCCGCGACTGTTTGGTAGCTCAAGAGAAAAATTTCGGAAGACGTCCATCTGTTCATTTTCTGTTCCTCTGTCTATATTTCAAACAATTTTCTCTCAAGGGTCGCAAAAGAGAAAGAAATACATTTTCTTTCAGGGGGTTGTGGTCATTTTCATGCAAATATGTCTCGTTACTATGACGACCAAGGGCACGAGATGGAGCGAGCGGCCTCTCCCTGTTGCCAACTCACGTGGCTATGTTTATCAAATATTCCAACTCCTCTGGCAACTACTTTTTGGTGACGCTTGATGATTCTGAAACTCCCTTCGTGTCCAGACTCTAAATTAAAAGGCGCTTGCTTTGAATTTGGAGTTTGAATTTTTTCCAAACAATGAAAAAGTAACAATATATATGTCCCCTTTCTTCTCTTTTGGTCCACAAGAGATGAAATCAAGGACTCGTAGAAACAGACAACATGAGAACACGGCGAAAACGACAACTTGTGCTCTTGTATGCCGCTTATGTGTTACGATTGATTAAGAAAAACAAATGCTAATAATAATAAGAGTCGAAACGACGTCTTCCTTGTCAGCTCCTCTTTGTTCGTCATGGAGTCAACAAAACACAGATCACAAAGCTAACAAACATCACTTTGGGCAAATAAAAATGAAACACTTTGTAATTTGTTCACTGCTTACTGATTGAAGTTTACTGAAGTTCACCGCTCGCTGATTTACATACCAGAGGCGAAAAAAAACACATCAATTACCACGTGTGCTTTAAAAGAAAAACGAAAAAAGACGGTTATTTTGGAGTAACTCACAAAGGGGGAATTAAAAAAAAGAATGTCGGGCTGCTTGATATCAGATCTCGGAGGAGAAACTTGATGTGAGCTGATGAGCAGAAGGTATCTCAGGAGGGGGTCCGATGGTGGTGGTGGGGGGGCTTAATGTGATCATAGGGGACGCTCGACTTTCAGGGAACGGGCCCGTAATGAGCAATCAATAACATCCTTAACGGAGTTAGAGCGAGTGGCTGACAGCAGATGCGAGGCTACGACTAACAGGCTACGTCTGATCTCGCATTACCGCACACACACTCACACACACACACACACACACACACACACACACACACGCACGCACGCACACACACACACACACACGGTCTCCTCGGGTGTTAGCCATCCACATGGTGTCATTGTCTTACCATCGATCGTTGTAATCACATCCACAGCTGATGCCCCGCTACCTTTCACGGTTTCATCCCACCAACTGTTGGAGATCATTTATAATCATGTTAGCTTGTCGTGAGAAGAGGTAAACAACTGTTGCGGAGCTCAGCGTGTGGCCTGCCAGGAATGTTGATGACATTGCTATCGTCTAAGTAGCTGCAGCATATCACAACAGAAGTTGGGCGACCGGAGAATATTTCAAAGTTTGAAGATCATCGGATGAGTTGGCGACAATATGGCTAACAGGAAAGTAGTAATTGGTGTCAAGGAATTATGTTGAAGTGAAACATCTTAACTGAGACACGAAGATCTTTTGGATGTGACGCTTGAAAGTGTCTGCATGAATTCTCGACCGGTGCTTGTGTGAACAAAATGTGAAGATTTGTGAATCTTAATGATGTAAGGAACCTGACTTTACCCACCTTCCTGGGCCAATGAATTTTCTTTACAATCTATAATTCAATTGATCCGACTTTGAAGAAGCAAAGCTAAAAATAATATTTTAATCATATTTAATTATAATTCATTATATTTTAACCTGCTAGCAGTGACTCATTGTTTATACTAAATAAAATTTTAAAATGTATATATATAAAGTTAAAATGTGAAGACAGCACCCTCAAAAGAGCGCACAAACTTCATGTGAGCAGACCATAATTCCACATTCTCCACAGTTATTCATTCTTGATGAGCATGAAAATCCATTTATCGACAAAAAAGAACTGTATACGCTGGCCTCTGGACAATGTCGCTTTTATTGTCCCGTTACAAGGCCCAATTCTGGTCCACAAAGCCACCCAAGTGACTTGAGCCTGTGCAGAAAAGCCGTCTTTCATTTGATGTACACATCAAGAGAGACGCCATCACAAAGAAGCAGAACTGAAAAATGTTAAGAACACAAAGCAGACCTCCTTTTCAAATAATTTAGGCTGACCATATCCCAAAAAAATAAAATGGTGGGGGTCAGACAGCTGCTTTAAAGTACCATAATATCTTAATTAGGTTCATTTGGAATCATATTTGGGATAAAATACCATTGAATATGTGTCTGTTCCATCTTAGGCTAGCGCCGCTAATAAGTGACAAATGCACTATCAAGGTCCGAGCGCTCTGATTGTCCTTCTCAAGAGATCACGTTGCGGCGCGGAGACGGATCAATACCATTTGCTCACCGCGCAGGAGGCCCAGAAATCTATTAAAAGGTGGCTTTTATTGAGTAATTAAACGGCCATTAGTGTCCCGTGCAGCCAAACGATAAATGTGATCAGCCTCTCGTCAAGGGCAATCATCCAAATGGCTTGAATGCACAGTGTGTGCTTCATTCCCAAGACTCGACTGAAAGTTGGGGGACTTATTTCAACAACGACAACCTAGGACTAAAAAGGCTCATGGTGAGTTAAGAAAAAGGGGGGAAGAAAAAAATAACTGCAACCATTTGAGAACCACGGAAACATTTTTAAGTGCACGCAATAATATTCCTTCCAGTCAATTGATGATGTTTCCATCATGTGTCCCCTGCCTGCACCCTCTGAGAAGTTTCCCCCACCGGCACAATTCAAGAAGCTGTGACAATCCCACTTTTGTTGCATTTAATTGTTGTTGAACCAACAATACGGCATCTGTGCAATTGTCGGGGAAAAAAAAAAAAAATATGAATGAGCCATTCAGGCGGCAACTCAATGGAGTTACTTGACAGCGGCCACCTAGTTTCTCTCCTTGCCTTCAAAACCTTCCTAATGCCTCGGCACTTGACACTTCCCCTGGAAGCCGGTACTAAGCCTCTCTCGGATTCAAGGACTCGGCGCAAGCGTAGCCACAAAGGGACAAATCGGAAGGTGCTTTGTGAGACTTGGAGGACAAAGCCCACATTAGCGAGCATGTCATCTGGGCTCCCAAGAGGGGGATCGGAGTGGCCTTGAGGAATGCCGTGTGAAGAGGATAAATATATGTTAGTGAGCACCAAGATGGAGAATGTGGCCCTTCATCAAGCAACAATAAAGAGGGGGGGAGCTCTTTTATTTGATTTTTTTTTTTTTTTTTATCTTGGGCCATCATGACAGATGATTTTTGCATAATAGACTTCTTTTCCAAAATGCGCTAAATCAATTTTAACTAGCATTGCAGCATGTTGTTAAATGATTCATTTTTTAACATGCTAGTGTGCGCCAAGGGTTGAAGTGCAATCCAGGATTGGAATTGACATGTATTCTTATTAATTATTTTGATTATTTAGTTTATCATTATTAATCATAGGGGGAAAATCGACTTTTTGTCGCATGCATTACACCAGACAAAGAACCAGCGCAGGCACAGAAAGAGCTTCTCCCACCAAACATCTCACATCAGCACCCCCCGCGCTCCATATATCATTTCCAAGCGCATACAAAGAACATGGCCTGTGCAATATTGTCTGGTCAAAAAGCTGAATATAAATAATCGCACTCCCACCATATCATCATATGGACATTTTTTTTTAATTGTGTTCTTGTATTCATTTATTTTTTTACCTAAATACTGCAATTTGCGAGACACCTGATTTTCATTGTCCCTGTGTCAGTGGCAAGAAGTAAAAATTGAAGAGTGATCAAGAGTATAGAAAGCGCTATACAAGAAGCCTTTATTAATCACATTAAGAAACAATGTTATAGCTCCAGCTCTGGCAGCGATTGTGACCTCTGCAATAACACGGAGGCAACCGCGGAGCAGCGGACACCTACTCAAAAGTCAATACCATGCGTGAATCCTCATTCTAGTGCATGATTAATGCATCACATAGGGGAGAAGGTTGCGGGAGGACACACTCATGCATGCTGCCATTAGAATTCCGCCCTCCTCCTTGCCTCCGGGGGACAAACGTGTACGACAGCAACGATATGTACAGGGACTGAACACTGATAACGAAAAACGGACTTTTTCTGCTATGGCAATGACAAAGAATGTCTGCCCCTCTTCTGAATTCAATTGAAAGGGAATGAAGGGGCGCTGCAAGTCATCTGTGTTCACTCCCACAACGGCGCAAACATCCCTTTCGACCCAGCTATGACAATATCGTGTGTGTCGGGGGGGCGGACATGCTTAATATTTTTTGAGACTCTTTTTTGATTAAGGCCTTCATAAATACACTTGACTTGAACACAGACACAATGACTTCAACTGGAACATGCAATTGTGGATGGGGATCCTTCAACACACACACCTACGCAAAAAGACAGTGCAGCTCGTATGCTTGCTTCCCGAACAAAATAATAGACACTTAACAAATTTGCCCAAAGATGACAAAAAAAAGCCTTTCCTGGCCTTGAAGGCATCACATGTGGGAGAAATCCACTCACGCTGACATAAAGAAACCCACATCAACTGCTTTACATCTGTCAGGGGTCCCGTGGGGCAGGCGGAACCCGGGATGGTAAAACAGCTTTTAATGGTAAACATTACAGACTGATAGAAAGTGTCAGGATAATTTATCTATATGGCCCCACTGGGAGCCGCTTAAGCACCTTTAGCGCTCTTTGCAGGGGAGGGAGAGACTCGGGAGACAGACGCTCCCCTTTCTGCAGAGCACTCGTTCTCCTTCCCTCGGATTTACTCCGCTATACTGAGATGTGAGACGATGCGCTACAAATATAATCAGGCCAATTATTCTTCAGAGGAAAGACATTGTACACTCGACACGTGGTTTCGGCTTTAGCGTCATCAGCCAACATGCTATTGTAGAAAAAATGTGCTGCACTTCAGCATTATTAGTGTCTTTCCATTTAAAGCTACAGAAATATTGCAACTTTTCATACAGAGAAAACTGTTTTTGATCAATTTGACATGGTACAGACCAAGTAGATGGCGTTCCTATTGGGACTTGATAGCATATTGGGCCAGTTGTGGTCATGATGATGGAACCAATAGATGATAAATTTACTAGTGGATGCTGCTGTGCCTGCTCATCACCTTCAATTTTATTCACTTTTGAGTTTTATACATTGTATAATCAATGTCTGGTAGAAATTTGAATTAGAAGAGCAATATATAGTGATAGAGACTCGGACTGTATTTTGAGATAAACACAGTGATGTCAGTGATTAAATGCAAATGCATGTTAATTGCTTGTAAAATGAATTATTGTCCTAGTGTAAAAATAATGTTTAAACCTCAAGTACTATAAGTGAAACATATATCATGACATTTGAATAATACTTCTATCAAATGTTACACAAACATAAGGAGAGGTGAAAGGCTGTAATGACTAATTTGCATATACTTTAATTTTAAACAAAGGGGGAGGAGGTGCTAATTCAGGCATGACATTGCATGCAACAGAATAATGTTTATTATAATTCCATCCAATGATGCTAGATTTTTGAGACTTTTTGTTGTATTGAATAAAAAGTGTCTAATTGTACTTTTTTTGTTTAACTTCTTGACACGAGATGTCTTCTAAATGAACAATTACGAACAAAGTGACAGGGAAAGGAATATAAATGAATGAAAACAACCTTACCATAGACGCTACTGCTGTTACTGCTGCTGCTGATCATTTCGTGCTGCATGGAGGAGAGCAATTATTTAGTGGAGGAGAATTTTATATTTAAAAAAACAACTTCGACACAAATTTCCTGTGCTGCCTGGGCGAGAATAATATACCACGATTATTATTATTTTTTTCATCAACTCATGTCAAGTTGAAAACGCAGTTAAGGACCCAAATCAATTTGCATCGCATTCACGCCAACTTGTTGTAAAGCAGATGCGGCTTATGATTAAAAAAAAATAAAAATAATAAAAATTGCAAATTGAAGGGTGGCTGAGACAAAAAACACGGGAAATCCTGATAGGCGCGTATGAATATCAAAATAATCGTCATTATTTTTACAATCAAAAGAAAACAATGACGTGTCGATGAAAAACTTGTTGAAATAATTCGTTTAAAACGTGGCCCGCTTTAAAAAAAAAAAAAAAATAAAAAAAAAAAAGATCCAGTGGTTAATCCACCTTTCTCCTTACCTGTTATTTTAGCCACAGGTTGAGGTGGGATTGTTTGTCGTTCTCGGACAGCATGGGAACCCGGAGAGGTCCGCTTGTTTGGGCCGGCCAGGCGGGCGGGCGAAGCATGCCTCCCTCCTGGGTGTCTCAGCAGACGCTGTCCACAGCCGCCACTGCCATGTTGAATCACAGCGGCGGCGGCGGCGGCGGTGGCGGCGGCAGCGGCGGCGGTAGCAGCAGCACTTGTTCCCAACCAACGGATGCTTCTCACCCTCATCGACGCCACGCCACGCCAGCAACTGCGCGCATGCGCAATGCTTGCATTCACACCAATCATTGGTGGTAGAGTAACCAAGTACAAATACTGGATTTTTCAGATACTTGTGTATTCATTTGTCTTGCTTTTTGTGCGTGTCTATATTATAGCGGGGAAAGCATTATTTCATCGTTAATTGGGTTTAAATGAACCTTTAAGGTAAAAGTGTTTCACAGAATGTTAACTAGTTTTTACAGGGTTTATTTATTCTCCAAGAATGAAATGCAACATGATTTATGCGCATCAACGTCAGGTGTTTTTCTCCTCCTGAAATTGCCAAGTCAAGAGTCACACGACAGCCACTGAACCCTTTTTTGTATAGCCTGACCACACCGTCCTGACTGGGATTAGCTCATAATTAAGTAATGCCATGACATAATTGTAGAATCAATGAAAAAAATTTGATGTCTTCACATTGGTACGAATCAATTGTATCTTGTCCTTTACTACTGTTTTTAAAGTCGTTATTTTATGTCAGCTCAAATAATTGGAATCACTTAACCCTACCCCTTTGCTATCTGCAGACTTCAAACAAAGTGTCAAAATAAAATGAAGCAGACTTATTGCATAAAAGTGCTGTGGTACACTTACAATAAAATCGATCTCATTCCCATGGCAATTAGGAGAAGTAGTCTTTTATCCTCACAATTAAAAACATTTTACAGGTGCATGATTAAAATGTCTCGGGCATTCTTTGGTCAAATTAGACAAAGGATTGAACTTTGTTGATTTTCTAGCAAAAGTACGTTTTGTTGTCGCTTCTCTGATAACAATCATTATTACATTAAGGTTAAGTTAGTATCATTCATGTTTCTAATTCATTGAGTAACAGGAAGTGAACTGCATGGCCCCTGTAGCACATCCTGACCTCTGACCTTTATTGTGCCGTGGCCTGCTTGTATAAGCAGGGCACCAGCTTTTCCTATTCTCATTTTGAGCAGAAAAAAAGATGCCCTGAGGAAGTAACAGTAAACAACATAATTGGGATGGCTGAATGCTCGGACGCTCATGCAAAATTCAGCATTTTGTGCAGAGACGGACGGAGCCAATGCAAGACAGGGCTTATTTGAACAGGCAAAGCCGTCTTCATTCGTTCGAATTCTGCAAGAAATGTTTGGAATTTTGAAACTTAAAAACCTCCTAATGCAATGAATTGGATCAGATGCACCAACGAGTTTACCTCTCAGCAGTCTCCATCTTTGTGCTAAATGGTATGATCACCATTAAGTATGCTATAAATCTATCAGGGAAAGCCTTATGGTTCAAATTAACCCCCACTCAGAGTGTTTGAAATTCATGAATTGTGGTAATACTTACATCACAAGATACATGAAGTCATGTCTCTGTCTCCACAGTTCAAATATTGAAAGTACAAAGTGGTCCCTTGGTAGGCTTGTGATGTATTCTTACAGACTGGAGTGGCCATGCAACCCCCACTTGCTCATCGTTATGATTAATATTTGACAAGTGAAGAACATTCAAATGGGACAAAAGTAGTCGTTTTATCTATTGTCTTCACCACCATGCTTTAAGATAAGGACTCGGTGTTGTGGGCCATTCGACAGCGAGGACCGAAGCAACCACTGACTTGCTAGCAAGAACTAAAGAGCGCTACAGCTAATAGCTAAACTGAATTTGAGCATTTTTCTCATCTTATTCCTGTATATTACTCTTTCTTCTTTGCATTTATAGGTCATCTTGAGGCCTTTAGACATTGTGCATCATGCATCAACTTCTTTTTTTAACCCTTACCAGATATTCATTAGGCTCACAGTAGCGGATGCGAATTAGCATCAAGCTAGCAGACCTTTCTTTAATCACTTGTTTGGTGCTTTTAATTTGGTCAGAATACGGAGCGAGCCAGCATAAATAAATAAATCAGTCATTTCTGGGCCTATACTTAGGACGGCCATCGTCAAAGTCCTTGCGAATCCTTCTGATGAAATCGTTAACACCCAAAGACACGCACATATACACACGTCTTTGCTTCAGCGGTCTCAACAAAACAGAAGACTAGAGAAGCATCAGAAGATGCCGGTAGGTGCCCTTACCTGCTCTTTTACTCGTATGCCTGGAGGAGCCTGAAGGCAGCGCCATCACGTGAACACACGCATACCTGCCCAAATCAATAAACACACAAAATTTCACCCACAATGTCTGTTCCTGCTGTTTTTTTTTCCCACAAACACCCTCAACCCATATCCTTTTGGATGGCATACACAAATACACTTCCCCACCTGTCAGGTAGTTTCGACACAGCAGCTCTGCGGCTTAACCTTCTTGACAAGCTTTATCACGTGCACTCATTTGCTATCTAACAGCCAATCACCAACAGTTGATGCCATTTTGCCAACCATCAGCTCATTCGTTCAAATTGTACCGAAGAAGCACAATGAATTGTAAATGTTACTTTTTACTTGGATTTGTTGTCAGGTGCAAATATAGCCACAAAAGATCCAGTGAAGGAAAATGTGCAGAACAAGAAGCAATCCAGAAGACTTGGAAAATGGAAGACATTAAGCAAGAGTGGGCTGTTGCGTTTGTCTAGGGGAGGTGTCTTCCTGCAACTAATTACTTAAGCAGTTGTCAAAGGTTCCAAGCAAGCTCTTGAATTCCAATGAACAGGGCCTGGTGAACAAGCTGTGGGTTTTGCATATTTTATCACGAGTTCAACTTCTCTTGTGTAACCTTGGTGTTGTCGAGGCTGGCAGAGAGCCATTGAAAATCTACGCGTGTTGCCAATGGCGGGAGGCAATACTTGAAGGCATATCTGCGCTCGGCAAAAGGACATTTGTGTTGTAAATTGCAAATAAGAAGAATGAATTTGTTTATTCTAGCAGCGGCAGAATTAACGAGCGGAATTTAGTCCACGGCTGAGATGCTGCAACTTGAACGTGCCATTATTGCAATTAGAATATTTTTAATTTAATGAGTTTTAATTAGTTGGACAAGCTGGTTGCTTTCTAAAAATGCTTAGTTTTTATTTAGCTTTAAGTAGACATATCTATTTTTCAGCAGCAGCCAAGCCCATGAAGTTTGAGAGTGAGATTTTTTTTTTCTTTTTAATACTTGCCAGTGTTGATAAGACATTTTGTGAGGTGTCAAATTTACAAGACGTTTATTTTCACTTTTCTTTAAATGTCTCCCCTACCTTTGTTTGCACTTTCAATTTGCATATCAAAGTAATCCCATTGGGACTTTCTTTGCATATTTACATCTGATTTGGAACGTTAAATGAACATGTCAAAAACAGTTGTGTTTGTATCGTTCTCAAGGTGCGAAGACTCGCGAGCTTGTATAATTAGCAGCAGAACATGTAACATTGCCAAATGAACAAAAGAAGCAAAATTCAAATGGGATTCAAACAACACCAAGAGGCACCTTTCATATGTTGCCTTTCATACACATATTCAAATATTCCCATTTCACCTTTGGACCACAATGCTTGCTAAAATGATAGCTCTCTTTGAATAATAAAAGTCCAAAATATATATTGTGGCTGTGCTTCTTAGCCAGTGGTGACATCAGGTCTCCTAAATTCCATCAGTTTCACTTTTGAAAGGGGGATGAATATTTTTAGATTGTTCACATTTGTGAAAGGATTTTAGGTTCAAGGTCGTTTTTTTTTTCCCTCTCTGCTTGACAAAAACAATCTGTCTCCTTAACGTCCCAGAGTTCAAAGTCACGATACAGTAAAAGCGATCTGTCATTTTACCTGACAGCGGAACGTCTACGCACTGATATGTTCATCCTCTGAAACCAAATTTAAACTTTTTTTTGTCACATGTTGATGGGGGCAGAAGATGGGGGGAGGACTCAGAGGTCCCCCATTCGTGGTGACATGTTTGATGTGTGTTTTCGCACAAGTCTACAAATGAAACCGTTCGTTCGGCTTCTCCCTGCTGAAAGATAAGCTTAAAAATGAGATTAATGCTGGAGCCAGTATTTTGAATTGGCACACTGGTCTCCTGGGCTTACAAACATCATGGTTTGGTTTCTTCTATTGTACCATTAATTCGGTTTATTATTATTGTTTAAGTCATCTCCCGTCATCAGTCTAGAAATGGTAACAAAGTCGAGCTTTAGCAAAACATGCTATAGCCATTAGCCACAAATGGAGAAAACGAAGAACAGCCAGTTCTTAAAAAAAATGACCCCCCGTCGCCCGGGAGGCCACAAAAGACCTCGGGACCAAGATTGGAACAAATGACTGGAGGCCACCCTCGCTTCAGCGAAAGCTAGTTTTCATGACTCAATATTGAGGAAGAGAATGGACGAAAATGGCATAGTTCCGAGAAGTAAACCGGTTTTAATATTCACCTGGCTTGTCTTTCTCTGATAATTAGAATTGTTTGGTGATATCAAACATTAAAGTGGTGAAACAATGGGTAAAAGGAGTAGAGAGGGGCAAATACTTTTTTTTTTTTCCACGACACTGTTTAATTCCAGAAATCTGTTGCATTTTTGAACGATTCGATATATACAATTCTGTAACTGAGCTCAGTGTGCCCCCTGTTGGCTTGAAGGTAACACAGCAATAGATTATTATGGCAACCATCCCAAAAAAATAAAATAAAAATCTTACATGACAGGACGTTTAAGATTAAATGTACAGACCAGTCTGTTGAAAATTTGACCTCTCATAAGCGTGCGCTCTCACTAGAAGAGAAAAAGCAAAACAAAATGGCAACTGCAAGACCTCGGTTCTTTATTTAATTCTAAAAATACCTATTTAAAAGAAAAGAAGGAAAAATGTTGCGTTCACTGCGTGACACAATCTGGGACGTCCGACGACTGAGAGGCACACCCATCCGAGGTGGCATCTGCAAAAACAAGGGGAGAAAAAAAAAACACTTATGAATAACTGGTGTTCAGGAAGTAACCCCAAAGTGCTTGTGGAAATACACCACTTTTCAAAGACTCGTAAATTTGTGCTTAAAACATCCCCCAGTGTGTTTGTTTTGCAACGGATCAATTACTTTGCCTTTCAGAAAAGCATTCAAGACCGATACCGATATATTGCATACTTTCTATTTCAACAAACATTTTGGTAGAGGTTTTCACGAGGGTCATCTTAGTTAACAGACATAAAATAACGCGGTGTGCCAGATCTGGCCCACGGTCCTCGCGTTTGACACCTGTGCTATTAACAACATTGCTGATGTCGGGCTCATGTGTTTAGTCAGTTTGGTAAATGTAATATTTTATTGCACAAATCTATACTTTGTACAAATATTTGACCAATCTAAAGTATTGAAAATGACTCGCTCTCTTTGCCAATGCCACGTTAATGGTTGAACAAGCACGCCAATTTCTGCCCAATGCCAGCGATGTGTAACATCTGCCTGTCTGGCATCACCGATCCCCAAAAAAATAATAAATTCGCCAAGGGAGTGACGTGACGCCTGTGGAGAAATGTCAAGTCACCCAAAAAGGAAGACGGTTGCAGGCCCACTTCAGTGTGTCAGTGCAGTCAAATGAAAACTGTCACCTTTTAACTAAGCAATATTTGAAGAAAGTGACAAAATCCGCAATGTGACCGACGGCAGTTACCGACCGGCCTCTGAATCCGTTTCGACGGGAACATGGGCGACCTCTGACAGAGATAAACAGCCTTAAATTGCAGCTGAAGTGCACCCACTGCCAGCTAAGATTTGTTCATGGCGTTTTACCTGCGCTGAGTCCAAGGCTGGAGTTATCGAAGAACTTTCTGGGAAATGTTCTGGAAAGCAGATCCGTGTTTGCGCCTTCGTCAAAAAATCGGCTTTTGGGAGAGTTGAGCAGCGGGATGCGTGGAGCGTCCAACTGCCTGACGGGGGAGTCCGGGACCTTGTGGGACGCAAGTAGCAACTTCTTTGGTGACTGAGGGAGGAGGTCCGGGCACACGGGTAGTCCACGTTTGGTGGGAGTGCACGGCGGCGAAGGCTTGATTTCCGCTTTGACCATTGACTTGATCTTGAGCGCTCTGTTCTTCCATTTGCTAAGGTCCGCCTGCTGACTGGAAATCACGCTGAGACGGAACACAAACACGTCAAGAGGGAAAGCCGAGCGATGCGGCCGGCCGGCCGGCGTCTGTGTCTTACCTTTCAAGCTGTGCGATTTTAACTTGAAGCTGTTTGACCTCCTCCTCCAGTTTGCTGTTTTGGAGCATGGCGCTGCTCTTGATCACCACACCCCGCGGGTTCAGAAAACGGTCACAAAGCTCTTCACCCTTCAGGACTAAAGAAGCATTCAAGACACACGTGAGGTAGAAAATGATTTTTCGCTAATCGAGAAATAAGAAGTGATTCAACAATAATGTTTTAAAATACACTTAAACGCAAAATAAAATATTGATTGATAACATTGACAGAATATTCAAAATACATTCGCTCAAAGCTTCTTTTTTTTTTTAACCTTAAAGAGAGTACTTTGAGTGTATTGCTTTTATATTTACATTTGAATGCAATTTTATTTTTAGAATTTTGTTTTCAGTTTCAGTTTTAATGATTAAAAGCAGCTTTCTTTTTCATTTTTGGAAGACTTGGGCAAACTGTGCTACTATATTTGGGGTTATAATTGAATATTTATTTTGGGCACGATAATGCGAGAGCCGCCGTCTTACATGGATCGGCTCCTTGCTGCTGCAACACCCTTAGCGACTCCTTCAGTTTCCTCACCGACTCTTCCTTCATTTGCAAGGCGGCGGTCATCCTCTGGATCCTGAAAGATCATCGGGGGCAGAATGTGACGAGCGGGAAGAAAAGACGGTACCAGTAGCGGCTGTAGCCGGTCCTTCCTTACTCTTGTTGGTGTTTATCAGAAGCCACGCTCAACTCCATTGTTTTCATGTACAACTGCGCTTGGGCTTTCTGCAGCTCGGCAACTGAAGGCGATGCACGTTCCTATCAGACAAGAGCTGTGAGTCATGAAAAATCGGAAGCATTTCATTCCGCTAATCCTGAATGACATTCCCGATGGCTGCTCGTAGTTTTCAGGTGGCGTTGTTGGAACCAACCTCAGATTCGTGCAGTTGGCTCTTCAGGATTTTCACGTCGTTCTTTAGTTCTTCAACCTTGACCCGATTCTCCATAAGTTCGGTCTCAAGTTGCTGAATGGTCTTCTTGTACCCAGAGATGCAAGTGTTGTTTTTTTGCTGCGTCTCTTCGAGCTCCTTGTTCTTGAGACACAACGCCTGATGAAGAAAACATGTCCATTTACGCGTCACGAAAATTGAGAATGTATACATACACGAAGTGCTTCAAATAAACGGAGAACATTATGACTGATTGAAGCCCTTCTCGGTTATCAATCTAAAATGATGAGACTTACTTTGACTTTCTCCTCAGATTGCTGGAGTAGACTATTAAATTCTTGGTTGTTACCGAGCAAAGTCAGCTCTGGCCTTTCCGGGTTCTCCTCTAGCTTCTGCCGCAGAGCGACACGCTTGCTTTTTTCTTCTTGCAACTGGGACTGAGCCCGCGCCGTCACCTGCTGCAATTCCTGATACTGAACATCGCGGTCAGTAAAGATGCTCTGCAGGGGGTTCAGAGAGACGTGGAGTGAGCACTTTCCCCAGAGTTAGGTGAGGAAAAAAAAGAAATGAGAGCACAAAACTTACCTGCAAAAGTATTTTTCTGCTTTGCAGCACCGCAGACCTGCTGGCGGCCTCAGCGCTAAAGAGGCCGTGCATCCTACTGGCATCTAAAGGTTGTCTGGCGCGCTCCTCCTGCACCAGCCCTGAGAACCTTGCCCTCTCTCTGTCCTCAGCAGAAACTTCATTGTGGTAAGAATCCAAGGCTGCATCGAGGGTCTCCAAAATGTGGCCCACTTTCTGTAAAACAAGGCATGTTTGTCATTTTTAAAAGCATCAAAGATGAAATGTGGAATTGCCTATATGAAAAAATTAAACCGCAAAAAAAAAAAAAAAAAAAAATCTTATGTTGGACTTAGAACATTGATGTTAAAAATGCTTGGAAAAAAAAATACAAACTAGTTCCCCATTCTAAATAATTATTGGGAACACTGTAGGTGAATTTGTGAATCTAACCTGCACGTAGAACTGTCTTTTGTCGATTAGTTCAGCCAATCTGCGAGTCTGCTCTGAGGAATAGTCCAGGTCTGGAGGAGAGTCGGCTTTGCAGCGCAACACATCCTGCAAGTGCCACTCCTCAAAGATGGTCGCGTCAATTTGGATCGACTCCCGGAAAATCCTCTGGAATTCTTTGGCCTCTACCTGAAGGGCATCCTGGGGGGGAAAGAGAGAATTTCATAAATCCCGTGTGCATTTAGCGAAATTATCACATGGAAGGAATAGTTGGTTATTTACAAGCATAATCTGGAGAGTGCTAAGATTCTGGGCTCCCAGCCTGTAGACCACGTTGGCGATTTTCCGCGTGGCTTGAGGAAAGGAGTTGTACTCCTCATTAGTCACAAAAAGTTCCGCCCTTAGGCTGTCGCCTTCGAATGCGGGTTGAAGCTGGCCGGTTTTGTGTATAAATTGCTCCAGGCGTCCAAATAACTCCTGTAAATGGTTGGACAATCCTTGTGATGTCAAAACAAAAGCGGAAATGATTTCCTCCACACCCGGCGATGCATTTACCTCAAGTTGCAAAGTTAAATCGCGCAGCCTGGATTTTCCCGTCACCTTGGAGGCTGTCAAGTCCTGCTCGCAACTTTTCAGCTTCTCATTGAGTATGGCCACGGTTGCGTTTGCTTCCGCCAGCAACTGAGAAGATGAAGAAAAGCAATGTTCAAAAAAGTGTACATTGACTCTTTTCTGGCAATAATAATAAATGTTTTCTTTTGTACAGAAATCTACATTTACATTGCAGAACTAAAAGTGGAAAAAAGAAACCTGCTGTGACGTGGTCGCCTCAGTTTGAACCACCGTTTGATTTTCCTTGATGGTTTTGAGCTGCTCCTCCAGCTGCTGCACCTAAAGTATTTGTGAGAAAAGATGCATGTTTGGATGGAAAATTGTCTATTCTTTGTGCTCTGTCACAATGGAGCTTTGACGAGCATCTCCACCTCTTGTCGAAGGTCGCTCTCCAATTTTCTGGCCTCGGCCTGCTGCAGCAACCTGGACTCCTTGTGCTTGTTCTCGCTCTCTTGCATTGTGGAGACCTTCAACAATCATTTGAACGTCGTTTACCCAAGCCACTCGCCTGGAATTACAATTCGACACGACAACTGTGCTGCGCTCACCTTGTCCTGCAGCTCCGTTTTAAGCCGTTTTTTCTCACGCTCAACTTCTTCCAAGGTCTCCCGCAAGTGCGCGCGCTCCTCATCGAGAGACTTCACTCTGCAATTGAGCTTCTTTAACTCCTCCGACGAGCTCTGATGTCTACTTTCCAGCTCGTCTTCGATCCCTTTGATCTTCTCAATTAAATACATATTCTGCAAAAGAACATTCGACATTAACAAGGTGAAACATGAACATTTCAAAACAATCCTACCTCCGTTTGAAATGTTTCAGTCACATGCTCGAGCTTGGCCGTGAGCTCGTTTTTGTCCTGTCTGAGTATTTCCAACGTCTCCTGCAGCTGAGCACGCTCCTCACTCAGAGACGTCACGCCGCAATTCAGCTTTTCCAATTCATCAGTGGCGCTCTGAAGCTGACGTTCCTTCTCAGCCAGTAAAACATCTCTCTCCGTTTCAACTCCTCGGAGTTTTTCGGTTAAATGCATTTTCTACAAAAGATCGAAAAAGTCTGTTTAGTGATTTGTACTGTAATGCAGAGAGCATTGCGAAATCTTACAAACCTCCTCTTGATACGTTTCCACCACATCCTCTAGCTTTGCTAGAATCTCATTTTTGTCCCGTCGGAGTAGTTCCAGTGTCTCCTGCAACTGAGCTCGCTCCTCACTCAGAGACATCACTCTGCAATTCAAGTTCTCCAGGTCCTCAGTGGAGCTCTGATGTTTACTTTCTGTCTCAACTGGTGGAGCAGCTCGCTCAGCTTCGACCATGGCAATTAAGTGCATTTTCTACACACAAAAGAAAAATGCAAAGATCAGTGCCTTTGCTTTAGCCAAGTGTCGTCTCAGTACAAGATGACCAACCTCTGCTTCCGTCACCTCCTCCAGCTTTACTGTCAGCTGATTTTTCTCTTGAGTGAGCATCTCCACCGTCTCCTGCAGTTGAGCTCGCTCCTCAGCCAGAGCCGCAACTTTGCACGTCAGGTTCTCCAACTCCTCAGCCTGTTGGGCATTTTTCTCCGCTTCGACACACTCCGACTCGTCCGTTAAAGCCCTCGTCTGTAAATCGGACAAAATAAATAAAACAATTAATGATTGACAGAGGCCCCAACACTACTTTTTATGTGTGTGTGTGTAAAATACATATTAGAGGCTGAGGTTCAATAAGAAGACTGAATTCCATTTCTAGGAGTATTAAATTTCAAATTGACGTCACCTCCAGTTGTGCTCTGAGCTGGCTTGTTTCCTGTCCCAGTGCCTCCAGTTGCTCATGCAGCTGATGTCGCTCTTCACCGAGAGAAGTCACTTGACAAAGCAGCTTCTCCATCTCCGATTGGAGGCTGCTTCGCTCTGCGACGGCACACTCAAGCTCCTCAGACAGCCTCTGAACCTGTGAAGATGTGAGACTTCACTGGAATGACCATGACTGTGCACACAAGAGCTAAGATCTACATAGAAAGAAATCCATAGCCATATATTAAAAAAAATAGTTAGTTCTTACCTGATTTTGAAGTTCTTGGCATTTGTTTTCATTCATTAACAGGTTGATCTCTTCCTGTAGAAGTCGGATCTTCTCTTCTGCTACTGTGAGCTCTGCTTGAGTCTCGGCAGTCTGAAAATCCCCAACATGAACAAAGGCAGTGTTCTTAAATAAAACCATACACAGAACATTTTTGTTTTGGTAGGAGCATACAGACACAATTCCTTATCATGATAACACTGGATTACGGTTTTCAAGAGGCCCACTTACTCCTTAGTGAATTATCGTAAACATGCATTCACTTAAAAGCAAACCTACCACCTTGACAAGAAATTCCACACCTTCAATAGGACATTAAGCCAAAACGAGAATAGAAAGTTAGTGATATACTTTATTTATTTATTTTAATTGAACGTATTCATTGTTTCCATTAAGCAGCTGTTTTGGCACCATCTGATGCTATGTTAAGATGTTCCAGAAAGAGTAGAAAACTTTTTCAGTGACTCGCTGCGTGAACAAAATAAGGCAGATCGGCAAATTGGTAGATCACAAATTGGCCAGATTCGAGTGTCAGCAGAACCTTACCTGTGCATTCTGTTGACCCTGGAGTTCTTTCAGCAACGGCAGATCTGACTCCAACTGTTGCTGCAACCCACACTGCATCTAAAACAGATCAACATTTGAATTGCATCTCCAAGAACAAGGACGGGGCAACTGGGGTGACCCACAATTCATAAAAAAACGACATGCTCCTTTTTGTGAGCCGTCATGAATATTGAAAATGGCAGTTTTGTTATGCATCTGATTCGGAAACGCGTCGTCCAATGACATTACAAATCGATGAGTTGCTATGACTAAGCCACATTGATCTAAGTACACTCCCTTACCATCTCCATATTTTCCTCCAGTTCTGTCCTGAGCTGCATCTTGTCCTGTCTCAGGTGCTTCACCGTCTCAAGCAGCTGATCCCTCTCCTCAGTGAGAGACGTCACTCTGGACAGCAACTCCCGAGTCTCTTCCGTCAAAGTCTGACGTCCGGTGTCCTCGTTGAGGTCAGCCCCATTTGCTTTTGCAGTTTCAAGCTCTTGGCTCAAAATCTTAATCTGTTTAAAAGAAGGTTTATTTTAGAGGCACCAGCGGAAAGAAAACAAATGGGTAGGACAAAACTTACACTTTGCTTTAACTCAAACTCCGTCTCCTCAGTGACTTTGACAAGATGATTGTTCTTGTGCTTCAGCTCTTCAAGCTCATCTTGAAGGGACTGGAGAAGAGTTTGAGACTCTTCAACCTAAAAAATAAAAAAGGAAACAATTGACTGGAGGTTTAGGGTATGTGTCCAATTTTTTAAGGTGCATTCAACAAACCTGCTGCTGCAGCTGAGCTTGTTTCTCTCCAGCCGATTGCTCAATATCATCATTTCTCTCAACTTGCTCTTGAAGCTGAGATTGGAGGGAATGTAGAAGGCTTTGATTCTCTTCAGCCTAATATTTGACCCCCAAAAAAAGGGATCAATTCAGTTATATATAGAGAAAAAATGTATTTACCAAAAATCAATTCATCATCTCCAAAGTGGATTTTGCCATGTGGAAAAGCAAAGCCTTCACTCACCCCATCAATAAAGTGCTTCAGCTCTCCCTCTAGTTTGTCCTTTTGCTCATTGACTACTTGTAGAGTCACCTCAAGTTGCTCTTTCTGAAACGGGGAGAAGAAAACATGCCTGGATGTGGAGACTTCCGAGGGGCCGACAAGGCTGAAATCTCAACTGACTCAAACGTGCAGAACATAAAATAAAAAGGCCAATAGGAAAGTAGTAACTTCTTTTGAAAGGTTGCAACGCTACAACATACACCAACTCAACTTTGCGATTGAAAACCACAAAAGTGTGATATGAATCAAATTTGGCATTTGTTAGACATGGCAAATTTTGGCTTCGACTTACTTGTGCTTGCAACGTCTCAAGCTCTGCAGTCAAATCATCTAAAGGCTTTTCTAAGTTGTCTGTTTGTGACTCTTCCAGCTGCTTGATCCGTTCTTTTAGAACAACTTTTTCCCCGAGTTCCGTCCTGAGCTCCTCCTGAAGCTCGATCATCTGTTTTGACGCATGGAATGAGAAATGAGGCTTTGGCCTTGGACACACCCCCCCCCAAAAAAATGAAAAAGCTATTAAGATGGCGAAAGCTGACCATATCTATATTTTCTTGCAGATCCATCTGGAGCTGGTCTCGCTCCGCTCTGAGAGTCGCCACAACGGATTCGAGCTCCTCCAACTCTTGAGAAGAAATCTGCGCATGAGACGACAAGGTTTTGAAGCACCTGTATGGACTGCCTTTGCTGTCAGTACATCGAGGGCCACCAAATAATCAATTTAAGACTCGATTGAAGTTTGGTTCATAAACAAACCGGTTTCTCTGGGTTGCCGGCTTCAAATGTGGGAGCCTGAAGAGACTGGAGTTCCTCCACTTGAGCTCTGAGGACACCCTCGGCTTCTTGAGATGCCGCAAGCTCCTTTTTCAGGTCGGTCACTGTTCTCTCAAGTTCCACGCTCTCCATCATATCTGCGTACGGAAAACATTGCCATCAACCTGAAAATCCGCCGCTGTCGGGATTAGTAGGGCCCATCTTGTAAAAACCTACTCCTGGGGACTTTGCCGTCAAGTAGACTGGTTAGCTTCATGTTCTCGTTAAACACGACGTTGAGCTCTTTCTGGAGATCCGCCTGCATCTTCTTGAAATGTGATTTTTCGGCCTCAAGTTGAAGACGCAGGCTGGTGACTTCAGCTTCCATCTTTTCGTGGCTGTCAGTCAGGGTGATCTGAAGAGAAGATGAGGACGAAAGGAAGAGTGGGCTCACGAACAACAATCTATTTATTTCGAGGGGGGTAGGTGCTGATGAATTCAAGTTCAACCTCCTTTGCCTATTTTTGTTACCTCCATACCTTCAACTCTTGCAAGGCAAGGTTTTCGCTGCGCAGAACTGCCCATTCTTTCTTTGTCTCTCTGCCGAGGGCCTCCGAGTCATCGAGAGAAAGCTGAAGCTTTGCCACTTCTTTGGACAAATCTTTGCCACACTAAAAGAAGGAAACAAAACAGCCCTTTGCAGTTAATTATTTTTTTTTTTTTTTAAATATAGCTGTAGCTGCTTTGGCAATGTTTAACTATGGCAATACAAGAAAGACACCATAGACAAAAAATAAAGGTGTAAAAACATTCGGCATTACCTTGTCTGTTATTTTCTACTTCTCACTATTTAGATAATGTTACCTACAAATGTGAACTATGACTAGATATAAATACTCCATACCATATTCTGAAGATCATCAGCGATTTTGGTTTTCTTCCTCAGCTCTTCAGAGACGGTCTCCAAATTTGTCTTTTAAAAAAGAAAAACAAAAACATTTGATTTTATTTATGCACTGCCAGGACTAAGAAATGTATTTATTTATTTTTTAAATCAAATTGAACAGTTGAAATTAATTTGCATAATAGTACATTTTAGTCCTATTTAGCTGGAAAAAAAAAGGCCTCCTCACCTGAAGTTCCAAGTACTGAAGTTCTCGGGATTCCATAGCTTCCTTCAATGAGCAAATTCTATTTTTCAACTCGCACTGTGAGATCACAAACAACGGCAAAATATCAACATATATTTACAAAGCAATACATCCATCCGCACAGGTATTGAAACAGGGCAGCCAATTGCTTTCTTTTTTTTTTTTTTTAAATACCTCCTGTTCGTTTCTCATCTTCTCCTCAAGAGATATGAATTCCTGCAATTCCGTTTTTTCCTCAAGCTCCTGTGAAAGTGCAGTTTTCTCCATCTCCAGTATTTGAGTCCGCTCCCGGGCAAGATCCAGCGCCTGCCTGAGATAATCTCGCTCAGACGCCAGCATATCCTAAAAACACATCCAAACAACGAGAACTCATTAGGTCATGGTTTATTTTTTTCATGCTGACACGACTGTTTATGCTGTTTCCTTTCCCAACAGTAGAGTTAAAAATCATATTTACCATTTCAGTGGCTAGAATCTCATAACGCTGATCGTCTTCCAGCTAGGGCGAGAAAAAAATAGAGTAAAATAAAAGCAGCAAAGCGAACAAGAGACTATGAATTCAGTTCACTACGCACTTGTTGACCAGAGTTCAACTGCTGTTCCTCAAGTTGTAGTTTTAGATCTGTCACGTGGAGCTCCAGCAACTGGACTTTGTCTACGGCCTGAGATTTTTCCTGCATTTCGCTTTGGAGCTTGAGGTCAACTTCGGCGGCCTTCTGCTCCATTGCCACGATTCGATCGTGGGCTTGCTGATTTTGCTGGCCGACGGTTTGAAGTTCAACTTCCAGCTCTGCCACTCTTTCAGCCGCCCTAAAACGGTCACCAATAAAATGAATAGACCGCAAAACTCACGACAGGATCATTGGAATTGCACAAGTACCTGCTAGCCATGCTCCGGAAAGTCACAAAGTCTTGACATTGGCTCGTGTCATCTGACGACTCATCAGGAATCTCCCAGTCACCATCAAAGTCTTCATCTGTTCAAATCCCAAATTGTGAACGTCACTCTCAATCTTGCAGTACAAACAAATGAACATGCATGATGACTAAGCGGTTCTTGTCCTTACCTTCGATCTGCTCCATCACAGAGGAGGAATGAACTTTCCTCTTCCGACTGACGGACGCAGCAAAGCTACGGTCCGACAGACAGTCTTCGCTGGGAGACGGCTGGGCCAAGCGTAGCATTTTCCCTCCCCACGTAACCCGACGTTTGGGAACCTTCAACACAATCATCGGAAAGGTTGTTAGGACAGCAATGAAGGAGAGGATTTTCTTATTTTCATTCTTAGTAACCTTTTGTACACAAGTCAGGTTGTTGCTTGTGACCAGAAGTTTGGTGAGGTTTCTTATTCGGTCCTCTTGCTCCACTTGAAGTTGATGTTTTTCTTGGAGAAGTTGTGAGAGCACCGCTTTCTCTGTTGCCGTGGTCTGTGTTATGGAGGAAACCTGCAGCGTGGGAGGCATTTGGTCAGTACAGAAAATGATTCGGATATGCGATCCGTGGTGATTGAGGAACGGGGAGGGGGAATAAAAAAAATAAAATTTAATGTCATGCCTCCTGAAGTCGTCTCTTGAGGTCGACAATTTCGGTGCGATATCTTCTAAGAAGCGCACCGTCATCTGAAACTTCTGTGACATGTGGATCATTTTTCATTTTCTTTGCAGTGCTGGCAAACTGTAGAATGAAAACATACGAAGATCATTTCAACACAGAGCAACACTGAAATAAAAAAAAAAAAATAACTAAACCGTTTCAGTTCTAACATGTTTATGGATATCACACACTCCTGAAAAATGATTTAGGAACATCTTGTAGGAGGTATGTAATTACATTTAAAGCAAATGGTAGTAGAGATTTGTGGTTGGTTTTCCAAAAACATAGCATTTGAAAGCCTACTTTCAGTGCCTGTAAATTGAAAGTTCTCGCAAAAATAATATTGTGGTATTTTGAATGACATCATTGGTGTGAACCTGCAGAGTGCGGAGCGTCTCATCAAGAGTCGCAGTGGTGATTGTGCACAAGATGACGGTTTTGGCGTTTCCACCGAGGGAGTTCTGAAGAATCCTCGTTAACTTGCTGTCTCTGTAGTTGATGAAACTTCTGGAAACACTGCCATGTGAACAATAATTCAGCATTTTAGGACTGAATACAAAATGTAAACAAGTCCAGTACATCTTCCCATTTGACCTACCTTTGGCTTTCTTCACTTAGCTTCTTGATCACTTGGCCAAGTGTGAAAAGGCTGCGATTGATATTGCAGCCTTCCTTCAAGCGTGTACCTAACAAGTGGATTCATTCAATCCAAGTATTGTTTATCCTCAAGTCGACGGAGCATTAAAGCAAGTGCGCAAAAAAAAACTCGAGTTGTTTACCTTCGGCCCCTGTTTGGCTTGCTCTTTCTGATCCAGCCAAGTCAACTAAATTCTGAGACAGGGAGGGGAAAAAACAGAAGAATTAAATGAGAATCTAATTTAATTTATTTATCATGCGCTTTAAATTGAACAGCCACTGTTGACAGGGTTGTAATAGTGGAATAAAATGGAATGAACAGAGGGGAAAAAAAAAGAATATGCAAAACTATATATGCCGACTTACCAAATGAGAAACGATGATGGCGCCGTCGGCATTTTCCCCTGATCCCAGGTCACTTCTTTCACGACTCTCGAGGATCTAAAGCACAGTAGAGCATTGGTTATTGATTAATTGAATAGTCCTTTGTTAAAAATACAACCATAGACATTTTTTCAATTTTTAAGTGAACTGGAATAGTTGCTTACCATTCGAAAGACGGTGTGTGAGCGGCTGCTGCGCTCGTTCATTTCCGTCTTTCCGTAGTGACGGTTTTCTGCAGGGTCAAATACGCATTGAATGAATTACTGTACTGTATAGCCAGATGAGACAATCCCTCAGACTTACTTTCTCCTTTGCGAATCCAAGCCAGTGCTTGTGCAGAGGAGGTCACCAGTTCCTCAGTCAGGTCAGCAACATAGATGGTTTTCTGCCGATAAGAAATATGAAGATTCAAAATTACAAATGAAAAGCTAACAAGTGTCTCGGGATTGTTGCCTTCATCGATGGGACTGTCTCAAAATCAGATCAAAAAATAGCAAAACGCATGCTAAAGGATTATGTTGTACCTTTTTGACGTTGCAAATAAATACATTTTAAAGCTTTGCTCTTTACCACCTGGTACCAGCAGAAAGTGACATGATCAGCCCCCAATTTACAAGAATATCACAAAGGTGACATGTAAAAATCAATAAAAGACAACTTACATTTAAACTCTCTCGGACTTCCAGAGGTTTTCTTTTCCAGCTATCTACTAGCAAATCAGTCACGGTTTCATTGTATATTTCCATGTAAGACACCCTGAGAAGAAACTCCTTCTCTGGACACTGTAGACCAAACAGAACATTGTTGATAAAATGATATTGACCAAAAAAACAAACCATAGCCTATCACAAAAACATGAAATAAATCTACAATATATTTGACCTTTTTAATGGTTTCAAAGACACCATCAATAGCGAGTGGTATGACACCGGGAACATGGTCACTCCCCATCATGGTGAATGTCTTTCCAGAGGATGTCTGACCGTAAGCAAAGATGGTTCCTGTTTAAAGCAAAAAAGTGACAACTCACACGTGCACAAGAGCATGTATATATGTGCATATATACTATATTGAAGGTGCAAACACTAACCGTTGTATCCTTGCACAGTTGAAACAACCAATGGCTTTGCAATTTCCTGGTACAGCTGATTGGTTGTTTCTTCAGGAGTGAACACTCTGTCTGTATACAAAAGATTTCACGATATTCTGACTGTTGATTTAAAAACATCATACAAAGTCCATTGTTTTGCAGAAAAGCCATACCAAAACTGAAACTCTTTGTGGAGCTCCCATCATCAATCTGATGAATTGATTTCTTATCTGTTTTCCAAAAAACTTGAACAGGCGCTGCTTGTTCTGATGGAACACCTTCTTCTCTGTAGCAAGGAAACATTGAAGAATGTTGTTTCATGGAATTTGTGGAATTAGCGTTTTTCACCACTTTGCGTTTACTAAGGCGTTAACAGAGAGTCGCGTAACATTAAAGACATTCACGGAAAAATAACGCTTGCAAAAGAGTTGATACATCGTTTTTTTAAAAATGCAGTCCACCGCTGTTTAACTTAAGCGTTGACGTTATTTTTCCTAGTTAGTCTATGAAATGAGCATTTTTGCGGAAAAAGTTACATGAACTCTGATAACTCACCTTTTAATAATCGGACGCACTCGAACACACACTTTAACGGCTGACTCCTCAGCCATTTTGCTGCTTTATAGCCCCACAAGATCAAACTAAATTCTTCTCGTCAACCTTCTTTCCGCGACGCACCCGAGTTGGGTCGTTTAAGAATTCAAATATCTTCTTCTATTGGTAAATAACGTAGGCTTAGAGCGTGTAGACACACTGTCGCCCTCTACTGGTAAGAAGTGTGTATCAAGTACGATAAAGGCACTCTTCCATCCATTTTCTATACCGCTGATACATTTCGCAATAAATCAAGGAGCAATTCACGTACTATTGTTATAGTGATGGTTGAACATATGCATTTCATAAATATGTATTTACATATTTCCGCATTGTCAGAACCCAGTGTGGATAGACGTGAGAATAGTGACCTCACGTGGACAACATTTATACTACAACAATCTTCATCTCTACACTGTAGCTATATTTGTAATGCACACACTTGTTTAAAAAAACTCTATGAATTAATATTTGAAAGCATTTTTAATTTGAATTTTATTAACCTTTTTTAATGCAACATTGCTCCAAGACAAGACAAAATAGAATAATTCCAATTTATTTCCTTGTGTTACAGCAGTGGGCAGGCAACCATCAAGTCTCATACAATATGTGTAAATAATAGACATGGATGATTGTAAATTCTGAACATAATTCCTATTCACATAAATTAGGATAAATGCATCAACTCTTAACATAGAAAATAACAGCTTAAGACCATAAATACAAATTTAAGTTACAAACAACCATGGAAGAGGTGATAGAAATGTTTGATGTGAATTAAGCTTTGTATATTATTATTTTTATATATATTATACTTATTATATTAATAAGAGTGGTTGAAAAATACTCATTTCCGTTGCAGTGTAGTGGTACTAAATAAGGTAGTGTTGATAATGTATGTCCAATAAATGTCCAGGCATTTTTTTATGCATGAGCTTTCCAGAAAATCTTTAGCGTTAATATCAACTGTAAAAAACAAAGTGTTTTTTTTTATTCGGACAGTACGATTGGTACTTCTTGATTTTAAGGCTTATGGTTTGAAATTAAATTTGAGCCTGCTATCAGTGAGATGACAAGTGTTTTGTTAGCAGACTTAAAACCTAAAACTTTATGGAGTTGTGGAGCACGTGTGCTGCACAACAATCTATGAAATGTCATGCGGGGCTACGCAATTGTTTTTTGGCATCCAGGAGTGGGTCTTGCAGATGATGACAGTGGTGCACATGTTTTATGGAAATAAAATGTTCAAGTCCACAACAGAACTTAGACAGTGTAAACAAAGAAAGAAAAACTTTGTCACGTTGTAATGTTACAATACAGATTGAGTCAGCTGCGAGTCATTTTCCGCTTATCTCGTACTATAAAGTTTTAAGAGCTTTCTAATATTCCATTTGTCTTTCCAGCATGCAACGGAGGAATACTCGCGCTGGCCTCCACATTGTGTGATAAACGTCGATCACTCGAGAAGTTGCAGGAGCATAAGTGGCTAGTCCTCTCCTTCCAGTTTTTGCGTGACACATTTGATGCGAATATTTTCTCGAAGGTTGCGGAGACGTGCGCTGCGACTGGTGATTTCCTCCACGTAGGGTTTTGGGAACCAGCCCCGTTCCCCGTCAGACAGCCGGATGCCTTCCACCCAACCTGGACCAAAGATCAACACCGGTGTGTTCCTCCCTCGCGGCGAAAACAAATCAAACCTTTTTCTCACCGTCATTTGTGATGGTCTTGGCATGGAGAATGTCCGCTTTCTCCAGAGTTAACTCATCATGTTCTTGTGCCTGATAGCTTCTAATGCACTGGACCTGAGATATGTCTGAAATGAGAAGATAAGGAAATGCCACAATTCAAATGGCTTGCGTTGCTACAGCTGTGCAGTAGGCCTGAACAATTCATTAATAAATAAATAAAATTAAAAAATTTAAAAAAAATAATAATAAATAAATAAATCTGACAGTTTCTTGCAATACAAATTAAATCATAGAAAAAGACACGGGAAGAGACCTTTGAAAAAAATAATTACAAATTCACGATACTGAGGCGGGGAGGCGTCACAGTTTGATGAATTTTCAAAATGGTTCAACCCTGCTGTGTACTCACCATCGTTTTCGCTGGCTTGCTCGATGTCTTCCAGAGGATTGGATGGAAACATAGCTGCGATCCATCGCTGCTTCCCGCTCCTTGTTGCACACAACATCAACACAATTTAGAGCAGAGTTTGGATGAAACGGTCGACTTCTGACTTCAGTACGCACTCAGAGTTTGATTTGAGCAAAATCTGATGTTTGAGCTGCTGCCCTTCGCACAACTGAAGATGGAAGATGAAACCTGTGATGCCTTGCAGCTTCTGACTCAAATCCTTCACTTTCAGCTCTCCTATCTTGGCGTGGACAAACACCAAGAACTTCCATGTGCTGCAACACAACCACAGATACAGTTTGGAGACAAATTCAAAGCTGTTCATTTGGAGGTTTGTCTTTCTTTTTCAGGTTGAAATTAAAATCATCATTTCTAAAAGTTCAAAGTTAAACATATATTTTAATTTCATTTCGTTTGAAATAAATGACGATGACCTACTCTTTCCTCCGAGACAGTAGGAGGCAGTCATTGAAGAGGTGCAAATACACAGGCTTGGTGGGCAGCTTGAGTTTGGATCCAGAAATACTCATAGTCTGTGTGTCCACCTCCAGAAGTTCACCGTGCTTCACCAGCCAGCGAGACTGAGATATCAGAGGAAAGATCTAGAAAGAAAGAGATGGTGTGTTGAAATTTCTGCCCAAGCAACGTTTCATGTCGTCACAAACGATTTGCACTATTAACAAAGTACGTGCATTGCATTTGTTACACAAATTCAGCAAATTTGTGATTGGGTGCAATGGCGGAGTAAGAAGGGGGCCCGTAGGGGCACTGCCCACCTGAAATATGCTTGAGCCCTCCAGGTGCCAGACCAGATAATTGACTTTTGAGTTTTTTAGATTTTTTTGCCACATTTCCACCCAGACAATTGTACATGAATGAATGTACATTTGCATATTATTAAAATGATATTAAATTAAAATAAATGAAAGGAGATGTGGCAATCAACAGACTTATCACCTTGCCCTCAAACTGAATTTTCTTATTGAGGTGGATGAGTTCCTCCATCCTCTTCATGGACTGCACGCTGGAGTTGCACTCCTTAATGATCTAAGACGAGACAGAAATTAAAGTTGGGATTTTCCACAAGTCTTTTGAGAATGCTAGCAAGTACCTTTTTGAGCTCATTGAATGCTTTTGTTGCAGTGTCCTCATCTCTGGAGCCTGGTGTGGTCCTCTTTAAGATGTTCTACAAACATTTTTACATTCTTTTAAAATGTCATGTTGTCAGTGGAAATTCCCAATTTTGTTCTGCTTTTATTTTAGCGTGATTGGCTTTCAAGTGTAAATATAAAGTGTGTGCACTTTTCTCCAAGACTACCTCCACCAGCATTTTAAGCCGAGTGATTCTCTGGAATGGGAGGATTAAAAAGGAGGTCAGAGGTAGTCTCTGGCAAACGCTGTCCTCCTCCAGACGGGCCAAGGTGGAAGGAAAACGAGCTTTCTCCTGCCTGACAACAAGAGATTATTTTTATATGAGTTCAAGTGCTTTTGAAATTTCACATGACTTCATACTATTAAGAACAATATGAAATTCGTTTTTTAATTTTTTTATTATAAAAAAAATTCACCGTGATCACTCCGGAGCCATGTTAAGCATCAAAGGGAACATTTCTGCACTCGAGAAATTCTTCAGCTCACTACAAGTTAAGTCACGCCCAACACAACCACCCATGTCGACTAGAAAAAATATTTAACGCCATGACATGAGATATTTTTCTCTTGCTCAGACCAATAAATAGATTTGAGACACGGCCACCAGGGGCAGTATAATAGATTGATTTAGATAAGAGCGGCGATAACTTTTGGAACAAGACAAAAAGCTCTACTCACAGGAGACGCTGATAGGTCTGCTCTTGGTAAGCCTGGTTGGTTACATAAGGTAAGTAGACCCTGCGCAAAGCCGGGCAGTGATCCAGAACGATGTCACACACGTCAAAACGCAGTATATCCTCCTCCAACCTGTGCTCCAAGTCCTGAAGGAACCTGTCAGAAACGGAGAGCGTTAGATACACGCTCAAGATGAACGTGCTGGACGACACGTTGGTGACTTCACCTCTCACTGACATCTTTGACTTCGGCCAGCTTGGAAAAGAGCCACTGCTTGTCCTGAGCTCCGAGACATTCGGAGAGTTCCTGTGACAGCATGAAGTGATCCACGGCGATGCTCAAACTTCGGATGTACGAAGCCTCGGACGTCACCAGTTCAAACTTGGCCTAAAGGGAGGAGAAGTGGGGCTCTTAGCTCTGAGCAGGACAACATTTAATGAGCAAAAACAACCTCCTGTAATTTTCTCTGCTCATTGCTGAAGTTGTCCAGCTGACCACTGGAGCGGACGTCCGGGATGTCCTGCCACAGGGCAAAAGCAGAACCCCGCGAGGAGCAAAAGGAGCCGGACGGGGATAGACTGGATGGAGACGGGGTCCCATCGGAACCTTCGTCCGTGCCCGGCTCCTTGCCTTGTTGCCTTTGGATTTCTCGATTAATGGCAACGTCGCTGTATTCTTGATACAGGATGGCTACGGGAAATACAGAAACATTTTTGGGCTGTTGAAGAAATGCAGGAGAGCAAGAGTTGGGAAAGAAGTTCACTTACAACTCGGCAAGAACCTTGATAAGCGATTGGAGCAAGCGACAACGGGCGGCGTGCACAAGTCTTCCTCGGTGGATCGCTTTCGCATTCTGTCAACAGCAATATTAGATAACATTAATAAAGTGAACTATTCTTTCATTTTTTGTGGTCTTTCTAAAAGATGAAGACTTAAAGGGAGAGTGTTCAATTTCCATAAAAATCACTTTTTGTCATAAAAGTGATGGCCTGACAGTTTTTTAAAATGCCTTTCAGAGGTGGAGAGACCTGAGGCAGCTGAGCAGATTCAGAATGATTGAATTTATTCTACATTCCATGAAATAAATCTTCAAACCAAAAACATTTAGTATTATAGTAACACAAAATCCAGTTCATATTTTTGTTCAGAAATGTTATGACATACAACAGGAACATATTCATATTAAAATTTCTATTCACCCAAGTTTGCTGCTCCACCAATGCGTTGGCATTCCATTGTCAGTGCTGGGCAGTGGCGGTACAGGTCCTACAGGACTGTGGGGGGCGCTATCGCTGTAGGAGCCCCGTTGTTTTGCATTGGACTTATCTAGATTGGGGTTGAACACAAGTAGTGCAGATGTATTAAGATGACTGCTACTAAAACATTATTCATACATCTGGCACTGTATATATTATCCCCCCCCCAAAAATATATAAATATATCCGTATATATTATATTATCCAAAAATTAACCAAAATATTGCTTTTAAATATTGCTTTATCATTTTGGTGTTCCAAACAAAATGTCAATGTGCAGAAATAAGTTTAATAATGGATTATTGAATAAATTATTCTATTTCCTAATTTTAGGTAAGATCTCTTGAGTCTAGTTGATAATGATTAGTTTAATTAAAATGTCACGCCATATATCCTTGAGAAGGTTACTATTACTCACAATCCGGGCTCAAACTCTGTCGGTCCTTGGAGGCGACTCGGGCTGACAGTGACTTTCCCAGCTTCAAGGTGAAGGAATTCTTCTTTTGGGACAGCTGGAGTCTGGAAATCAATTCGGAAGCCGAGAAGCGCCGCCGCTCGTGGTCTGCTTGGCGACTGCGTGGCACGCTGCTGCCCGCCATCGCCACCATTGACGTGTCCTGACTATCTTCTCTCACGCCTGGAAGTGAATCCTCTGTCGGCAAATGGAAAATATCATCCTGACTGAGATGACGCAGGTCCGGAGTGGCTTCTGTAGACGAAGGGCTGGTGTTGGGATCTTGTGAGGATTGTCCGCAGAGGTCCTCCTCCAGGAAAGACGTGAAGGTTACAGGGAAGAGGAAGTCGGCATCCAGGACGGGGCTGCTGAGAGAGTCGTCACTGAGGTTGTCCGGAGAATAAACTTGCATCTTACGGCCTGAAAACAACAAGAAGACAACTTCTAGTGGAACACACATCTAACATTTATGAAGAGCTCAAGGAAGAGCAGCACACTCACGAATGGACTTCTCTTTAAGCGAACCTTGGGATGTTCGCCTCTGCGGTTGGTAGGAGTCCAAGTTGTGAAAATCTGGACCCTCGGGTGGGGATGGGGAGCAAGGTATCTGGGAGTCCCAGGAGTCTCTGTTTGCGTACAGTGGGGACAGCGGGAAGGCCAAAGGGAGACTAAGAGGGATGTGGTGGTGATGACACACCGATGCAGCTCCATCAGTATGTTCTAGTAAACACGTCTTATGACTACTTTGGCATTTGATCTTGGTAGGACAAGAATTGGAAGTGAGCTGTTCATCCACCTTGCCCAGGTAGCTTTTTGCCCAGTCAATCAGTTCCCCCGAGTGTCGAAAAGAGTCGAGGGGTTGGGCGTAGGTGGAGCCAGGAGAGCCACGGCGTCCATTCAGTTGAGCTTTCGCTGACGGCTGAAGATCGATGAAGGTCAAAGTCTCCTGCTGGCACACGGCCACGTGTTTGTGGTGAGGGAGAGACTCGTCGTCGTGGGGGTCAGAGATCAGAGCCGCCGACTTGCCGGGGAGCCACATGGCGGGACCGTCGTCGCTGCAGTGCAAAGCGGGATGGTGGAAATCAGGAAATGGAGAGAAGCCATAACCGGGAAGCATGACCACTCAGGCACCACAGATCTGAGGGAAGGAGACAGGAAATACAATATAATCCAAAAGCGCACACACGGGGAATTTTCTTTCGTTCCATTAGGCAAAGTTAGTTCTTCAAATGTGTTTGCCTGCAGGCGTGCAGACACAGAAACTTCCTCTTTGCACATTTGTTGTCAATGTGCAGCTGTTGGAAAGCCACACCTGTTCACGCGAAGGCGCCTTAGCCCCGCCCCACCACACACACACACACACACACACACACACACACACGGCAGGTAGGTAGGTAGTTAGCACAAATGGTTGTGTGTTCCCAAACAAAAGGTGTCTTTACGTATGCGTGTTTGAGCCTGGCTGACACTTGAGAGTCTGTGGGAAGTGCATACACAGATCTGCTCATATGGTGGCAGTGGAATCTATTTTGCATAAAATGACACAAGCTGATTGAGTGGCCAGAAAACGTCATTTTTTTTGTGTGTGTGATAAAAAAGATGTATCAAAAATCCCTGAAAAAGCATGAAATGATCCGATTCCATCTGCGCATTCCTCAGGTATCAAATCACACCATTAGAAATGGAATTGAAATTCAAGGTTAAATTTATAGTAAACAGGGGTGTGTAGACTTTACTGCCATACTAACAGAACTCCGTCTAAAACAAACTATTTGTCAAATATTTATTGCTAGTCTCTCATTGATGTTGTGACTTTTTTTTCCCCATCAAACTTTGCGTGACAGCTAACAATCTGACCAGAAATTGAATGCACATGAGAAGGAGAAGAGAATGTCTCTCATCATGGTAGCAACTCCAGACATGCCAATTTTGTGGTCTTTAACATGGATGGCCCAACCGGGACACAACGCGGTGCCTCCAGTTAGTCACACCGAGGTGAAATTTGCTGGTGTCTGTGCGTTGTGTGTGCATGTGAGATCACAACAGCACACTAATTGCATTGTGTGTATACACACACACACGCACACACGCACAATCCCATTATGATTCAGCAGCACATGTGTGCAAAGTCTTGTGGGATTATTCCAGCAACCATGTGCATGTGGATGCCATGATTTGACCATTCTTTTATCTTTTCAAACAATCACATTTTTAGCCTCATGATGCCATGTGGGTCTTCAGAAAAAATAGCACTGGTGGATGCAACTAAACTAAGCCAACAGATCATTAGATGGGTTTCCATCCACCTATATTTTATTCAAATGTTCAACAAATGCAAAAATAAACCTGAATGGATGGCTAAAACGTTTTGACATCTGTAGTGAGCTCATCAGTACAGCACTAATATTATATTATGGTCTTTACAAACGACTCAGAGACTCTTTTTTTGAGGAATTGTTCACCACAGTATTTGCCAGGTCTGGAAGAAACAACGACTATTTCACAAGTAAACGCCAACAAAGTCTGGACCTTTGCCCCCAAGCTGCTCCACAAGACCAACCTCTGCCATAACAAGTCTGCTGTCATGTGACAAAAGAGCTTTTGGAATGATTACATCATCTGAATCATGACGCACGGTGTCATAAAATCCTCCAGTCAGCATCCTGTCAAATACATTTGAATAAGAGACACTCCGTAAACACCTCAAAGTCTCAACCTTATTGATGATTCAGAATCAGAATCAGCACTGACCTCCTTTCTTTCTTTCCTTGTGTGTGTGCTCGGAAGCAACATTTGGCTGCAAAGACTAAGAAACACGCACAGGTGTGTGCAGCCATGGCCTCGGGCCTCCTGCTTTAAGCGGCTCAAGTGAGCCAAATGTTCTCAGCCGTGCAGAAGAAATGAAAAAAAAATCGACTTATCTTTGTATCAAGCAATCAATCAAGTTCATTATGAGACTGTTGCACACTGGGTGGTCCTTTTAATAGTCCAGCTTTCAAGTTCATGTCCATTTTCAAGGGCCTCTTCCTCGTCGTATTTCTACTCCCACCCCAGCAGATAAGACCCTGGGATTCTCTCAGACACTTTTCCACATTCCCAACATGCCTTTACAACCACATTCCTCTCAAATGGACTGCTGGGCCGGCCCAGGCCGGAGACAATCAAAGTAACGCAACTGCTCACATGTGCTCAGGTTGCTATTATAGACTACATGGAGCACTGTTATTTAGGACACACGCCCTAAAACCAAAAAGAAAGCAGGAAAGGGACACACACTTTGGGTTTATGGTTACACTGAACACGCAACAAAAAGAATAACACACATCAAGACTGTACTTTGAAAAATTGCCAGTGCTAATGCTAGCAGTCAATGTAAAATGACAGATTTGTAAAATGTTAGTGATATTTCTTGAAATAATGAATATTCACGCATAAACTCTGAAGCAACACACACTAACAGGTAATAAATAGAATAACGCTCAAAGGCATATATTCTTCTTTACTGTCAAAAAAGAGCTTCTTCAAAATGTGGACTCCACGCTGCCCCCATGAGGTCAACACACACAGTAGGAGCAGCTCGGACATTTTCCATCATCGCCCAGTTGTACTTTTTGCGGCACTTTGGTGGTGTGCACTGAGATTTTTCTAATGTAAAGCATTTGCCTTGCTTTATTAAATAAAGGTTGGGCAACACTCCAATGGCTCATGACAGAAAATCATTATTTCAGAGACTAGACACATTTGACATTACAGAGCATTTAGTCATCAGCGTGGCAGACAGTCACCTCGATTTAGCCTCTCATGGCAGACTGCCGATGAGTCAAAGTGTCCACAGCGTTAATTAGGCCGCTATAACGTGTCGAATGTGCCTTCACAAGCCCCCCCGAAGCTTTCAGGTGAGACGCAGAAGTTGTGCGTGGAATATGGAAGACGAAGCTGTGGTGCAGCATGAACATACCCCAAACATGCGCTTACCTGCCCCGATGCGCAACGCCTCCTTGGTGCACGGTAACCAACATCATCTTCTCAGCCGATATAATCGTGACTGTTATTATGATCAGGGAAGAAAATACTTCCTTGAGACAACTTTGATGTTTAGTGACAGGTTTGTGTTAAGAGTCAACATGAGCTGTTGACAAACCAAATGGACACATTCACTTCATTTCAACTGAACACGCTCAGTCAAAAGAGAATCTCAGAATATTTAAGCTAATAAATAATAATCATTTATAACATTTTTGCCCATTTTCTGACAGACTAAAACAGTCACTGAATGAAGTCATGTTTGTCAACATGAAATAATGTCCTGTTTTTTAAAAAAGGGATGGAAATCGGGGCAAAAATAATTAATGGATTATTAAAATAATCATTTGTTGCAGCCCTATTTGACGCTGAAGCAAAGTTTCAGCAACTAACTATGTGCCAAGACCTTTGCACATTCTCTCATTGGTGAATTATGAAAATGGAATACCTGAAGGCTGCGTGCGAGCAGCCTAACGCGGCCGTCGCACCGACTCCATCGGCTCCAGCGTCCTGCGGGCCATCCCAGGCTCAGACTGAGGATCTCCGTTGTCCATCGCTACCTTGTCTTCTTTCTATCCTCCCTCCTCCCTTCTTTGGATAACTCCTCTTTGCTTACTTGGAGAAACAAACAAAAAAAGGTTAGAACTGACAGTGCAGATATCCTGCCTGCGTCTGTCCCTCGTCTCACTCCCTTCCCCTTCTTCTTCTCTTCCCTCCCCTCCCCTCCCCTCCCCTCCCCGCCTCTCTCTGTCTCTCTTGCTACTGTTGGTTACTTACTCACTCTCATTTTCCAATTTCCTCCCTCTAACTCGAAATGTTCTCGCTTACGGCTGGGCACCTGTCCGAAGAGAGCAACAATGACCTTAATGACCTTTATGCACATTTTCATCCATGCTGTTTTGTTTTGACATATAGTATTTTTTTTATAGACACAATATATTGGTAAACAAGTCCAAAATGAACAATACAGTAGACAGCACAATATCCATCACTGGGATCACATGAAGGGCTCCAAAAGTCCAATATGGCAGCCAATAGGATATGTCATTAATTTGATACACGATGTTAGGCAATCAGACATATTTATGACCCCAGGGAACATGTTGATGGCAATACAATATTATGCAGAGGTGTACATCATAAAATTTGATGCATGTATCAACTGATTCAAACGTTCTAAATACTCTGCTCCTCAATTATCATAATCTGAAGGCAGATCATGTTGAAACTTAGGCTCAAATGTAAAGTACATACTTGAGTGACATGATTACAATACCTCGAACTTGGCTGTGATTCCAAAGTTGATATATGATATTTGATGCACAGGGGAAAGTCCTCTGAATTGCGGTTATGGCGCCATCTGTCGGTCTAAGGGAGGAGAACACAATACATGTTAAAGTATAGGGTTGAGTTAAAAAAAAAAAAAAAATCAGGCTTCAGCCTTTTTATTGATACTAAACAGTTCAACTTTATTGTCAAACTAAAATTAAACAAAGAGAACTTTGTGTAATTAAATTATCACACACGTACTAATGGCTATCGCCAGAAATTTATATTTATAATAAAGTTTTAGAAAGACTTTATTCCTTATTAAAATACACATTGCACACTTTCTGAATATCAATTCCATTCATTTCAATCGGGAAAGATGATTTGACTGAGCATTGTGTTCACGAACTATCACATCTCAAGACATCACTGAATAGAAAAGAACAAATATTAATTTCACTTTATTTTATTTAGACATAAAAAATAACATTTTGGGACGACCCAGATCATTTTGCCCGACAAAATTAGAGTTTTACATGGTACATAGAAAGTCAATTTAAACACAAATTGTGGGCAATCTTGTTCATGTGCACTAAATCAAAGCCAATGTGACTTGTGCAAAACAATAAATGATGGCTCTTCTCAACACACATGCTCACCATCTGTTTCAATTTGATACTTTTATTCCATAGTCACAGCAATGTGATGCAACACCGTCATTAAAATAATCATTTGCATAACACACAACTTAAACTTTTGACTTTATTCTGATCTGCCACCAGGTTATTTTCCAGTCATTAGCACAGTTAAGAGTAGAAAAAAAAAACCTGGCATGTGCATTTTCTATATCATCAGTGCTCCATTTACATCCCAATAAAACAGCGTAACTGAATACACGTTTGACTTGCATGAAACAAAAATGAATGTCATCCATCATTGGCCAGCAATGTTTGACTTATTGTTGACATGACCTCTTTACACTTAGCACATCTGAACTTTACTGTCTAGTACTTTTTCTCCCAAACCCCCCTCCCAGAAAAAATGGGGGAATCCCACAGAAGATCTTTGTTTCAACACCAACTAGCCGCAACACTACAATAGATAAAGTTCACTTGTGATTAACACTGTTAAAGAGGTATTAATGTAACAATATTTTAATTGTTGTGCTTGCACAAGCACATTGTATTAGAATGAGAGTTTGTGTTCTCAAAATTAGCGACAACTCTCAGTAGCTGTACACGACTGCAAACTGGCAGTGCTCGTTAAGTTGCGTCTTGGTGTAAAAATGACGAAAACTAAAGTGCGCTTGGGTACTCGACCGAAATACACTCCCAACAATCCCATGCAAGGCCCAACTTGACTGAACATTTTTGCTCCTTTTGCGTACATACAAAAAAAACCCCTCTTCTGAGCTCCATTGTACAACATGGAAGTTAAATAATGAGCAGCAATTAAAAATAATTGTAAGAAAGTGGTGAATTTTGGATGCTCAGTACCTTTTTCACCTGAGATTAGATTTGTTTGTAAAAGGGCAGCAGAGGCAATCAAGTGGCACTTGGAAACGATTAAAGCACTCCATATGACGGCACGTGTAAGTGAAATAGCGACGGTAGATATGAAAAGTCTACACACCCTTTTCTAAACGTTTTCCACAATGTGAACTACAACCTGTACACATTTGAAATAGACATCGAGCTAGCTAGTTAGATAGGTTGCGAGCGAGCTAGCTGGAGAGCTAGATGGCTTTCTAATACATAAATAAAAATTTTAAGAAGTAAAAACAAACAACTGAGATGATGTGGTTGCACAAGTGTGCACACCCTTTTGGCTATTCAGAATGAATCACATTTAAAAGATGGGAGTCAGCCAACAACTGCTACCATTTAAAAGACCTCTGAATAACCTCAAATAAAACCCAGATGTTCCAATGGGCTTTTCCTAACATGTAGCTCTTCATAATCTACTCCTCCTTGACAAAAGACTCAAGTTTAGCTGAAGAAGAAGAAAAAAAAAAAAGAAGTTATACCGACGTATAGTGTTCTTTTGGTGATGACCACTGTTGTATTTGTCCCAAAATGACCTTTTGGAATCATGGCCAAAATCTTTTTTCTTACAAAAACACACTTGAAACTTAACAAACGCATGAGGGTGAATTTAGTAGTGTTCAATAAAACTAGGGCTGAACTTTATGGCCATAATTTCTAATTTAAATGAAATAAATAATAGCAGTCAGTGTTAGCGCTAAACCTTCAATGCTACAGTTTTGGTGCGCATGATCTCAGTTGTTTCATTTTACTTCTATTCTCGAAACAATTAAATAGTTTTACAATGACGTTAAGGTTGTTAGTCACGTTTATAGTGTGAAAAGTTTTCTCTCGCGTTTGAAACCACTGCATGTGTTGCTACACTTTTTCTGTATTGACCGCAAAGACTTTTTTCTGTTGACACAAACCAAACTTAGAAGATAAAAGCACAATGGTTGTTTCAGGTTACAGAGACAGAAAAAAAAAAAAATCATGGCGATTTGGTGCTACTGTACAGCGGCGCATTATGACACAAGCAGCAGAGCAACTTGAACAAAATGCTTCATTGGTACCGTTAGGAAAGCAAAGTGCAAGTCTGCGAGGAAGCATCTGCTCATGTCAAGCTCACAAAAAAGGCTTTCGTCATCACATATACACCTCAATATATTTCAATTTCAAAGAAAAGTTCATTCATGTCAGTAGTTGATTTGATTGGAATATGGAGTCATTCAATACTTTTCAGAAGACTAATTCCGTCTCACTTTCTTAATTTCTTGAGATTGTCAATTTCCTGGAGTCAAAATCGTGCTTTATATCATTTTGAATTCAAGTTCAGCTTTTTGAATTGGACTACTAAAATATTGACATTCATTAAAATGTATCTGTGTAAATACACAATATACTCTTATCGTAACAGATGAATTGAATTTGACCTTTTGAATCCATCTGTTTGATGTTCCATTACTTTTTGCACAACTTGCTGACAAGACGAAATTCCCGACATGGACTTTACTATTCAATTATCAAATGAGTTGCCTGTTGTTGTTCATGAGACCAGACTGACCTGTTGGTGAAAAATATCTGCTTTTGCATTTTTCTTGATTTTTCCGACAAATGTTACAGATCGAACCAGCAACTGAATCGTCATCAGTAATTTGTGTGTCTTCTGCATTGCCTATTTGAAATCCTATTTAAATCCGATTAATCAGCCAAATAGTTGACAGGATTGTCAATGATAAAACCGTAAAAGTCATTTCGGATTGAATTTAACCAGCAAATGAATCAGTCCATTTACGGATCAAAGACCTATTTTGAATTGAAAGCATGTTGTGCAAAATGCAAGACAATACTGAATGGGCGCAGATATATATTTCCAACTTTAGAAAAATTCAAAGAAGTTCACCTGGGATGATTCCACTTAAGGTTGAATGTGAAATTTCATCCGACAGCCAAATTTTGTGAGTGCCGTTTGTCTATCCTTCCTTCCTTCCTATGTGAGGGTCCACGTCGGCAGTGTGTTATTTGTGCTGCAAAGCATGTGTGATGGTGTTCAACATGCATCAGTTGTCAAAATGGCCCATTTCTATCTGGCTGCGCCGGAAGCAGACCTTTGCCCGTATACGAGTGTGCTGACCTACCACTGGCAATTGTATGCATATGTGCGTGTCAGCACCAAGGCTCGCGCTGCGCCCGGCCTCGTGCCAAACTGTCTGCCCGCTGCCAGGCGCTCTTCATTAAAGCTAGGCCTTCGCTGCAGCGCTTCTGCAGCGACGGCTCGCACACCTCTCGGTGGGGGAGCGCCACCTGTGGACAGTATCCGCACGCTGGTAAACGGACAAGTATCCCGACAAGAAGGAATATATTCAAGACATCCTTCCTGACCCACCTGGAATATGTTTCTCCACACCGTGTCCAATACCTCCAACAGTCTATCTCTTTCCTCACAGCCGCTAAAATACAAGACCCAAGGTGGAAGGAAGCGATCCCGATCCGTAGCAAACTCCTGCCAGGTAAAACAGAAAAGGTGCAACGGTGAATGAAAGCTACTGCGGAAGACATCTTCAAGGCATGTGATACACCTTCACGGATGTTCACTCACGATGACACAGTACTCCACGTCGGCCTCCAGACTGATGGCCTCCACGTCGCTGATGTCGGCGCTGCCCAGCGAGCGGAAGAAGCTTGTCTGGCAGTCCTGATGGCAGGTCAGCAGCTTGCTGTCCGTGACAACCAGACAACACGGGATACACGGGGTGGGGGCCGTGCCTTGGGGGATGACCTGGAGGAGCGCAACTCGCCAATAAATCTTTGTGGCACTCCAGTAAATACACTCATTTGTGTGTTGTTGTTTTTTGGCACTTTGAAACTGCAGTTTTGGGAAACGTGCCATAAAGGTAAAAAAAAAAAAAAAGTCTATCCTTACTCCTATGGAAACAGACTGGCAGAGCAACTGCATCCACTCAGCCATGTCCTGTTCATTGTTGGCACTGAGCTCCAGCGGGGGGCGCTCCGTCAGGATGACTTGAAAGGCATGCGGACGCTCGGTGCTGTTCGAACGACGGCACCCTCCGCAAAATTCACCTCTGACATAAGAAGGGAGGGAACGTGGGACCATCAGCTGGCATCAAAATAAAAAGAAAAAGAAAAGAAAAGAAAAGTTACCCCATAGTGACTGAGAGCACAGGCGTCACATCAGTCCTTTCAGCATAGAGGTACAGAATTCCATTGCTAGAAGAAGAACAAGTGATTAGAATGCTGACGGGACTCTTAATCGAAATTCTGACAGTTTTCAACAAAGTGAAATTGCATGCGCCCGGTCCAATGTAAACTGAGCTCTAAGCAAAATAACGCAAACACTCAATTTGTATACGAACTTGAGAACGAGGTAGCAACTTTTCCACAGTTCCTTGCCCAAGTACGTGGAACCGGCCCGGTACTGCATCAGCCCTTCCTTAGCGCTAGTAGGTGACTTCAAGTTGGGCAAGCTTGCATCCATGGGATCCTCCCAGTGGACCAGGGAATACAGATGGATAGAGACTTCAGAAACCTGTAGGTAAACACAAGTGGGTTTGAGTGATTCCCTTGGGCAGGCCATTTTACTGCTCTCAAATGTATTTACGTCAAATAACTTCAAATTGCAGTACAGTGATAGATTTGCTTAACAGTATCACTTTCCACATTTTCAAATATTGTCATCAAGAGCATCTTCACCTCACAGTGAGATTCCTGGGCGACAAATTTGGTGAGAGCAAGTTTTTCCATCGTGGCGTCAGTCAGGATGGAAGGATAGGGGGGCTCGCGACAACCCTTCACCATAGCCGTCTTCAGAATGGACAAGAACCATCTGGAGGCGAGAGACAAGGAGATTGCTGTTGGCAGCCGACGTGGTAAAGAAACACAGAGACACGTCAACGCACTCACAGGGTCAACGTGGCGTCGGCCGTGTCGAGCAGGAACTTCCGTCTTCTGTTCGTGCAAACTATGCTCACTGTTTGTTGATCAAGGCCCACCTGAAGTCATGAAAACATTTTATCTCGATTTTTATTTTCAATTGAGTTGAAGAGGTTATAGGTTACATTAACGGAATTTTGAAAAGATTTATATTGGTCTCATTTATTTTTTCAAATCACAAAAAGCTGGCAGCCAGGGTGTGTAGACTTCTTCTATCTACTGCAGACAGATACAAATTGAGCTAGATAGCTAAAGGCTACATTCAGACAGAAACAGATACAGACAGAAAGCCAATCTTACGGAGAGATAGTCAAGCTCATTGTAAGAAACCGCATCTTCCACCGTGTAAGGTTTCTCTGCTGCACCTGTGCAGGATCAGAAGTTTGATCACATCTTAAAGACACAGCGGCAAAAGCTGCACTCAGAGGTCACACAACGTTTCCTTGCGGACTGACTGACCTTTCCTCAGCAGGTAGATGTAACAGTCGGTCAGTAGCAGATAAAGAGGCTGCAGGTCTCCTTCCATATGGCCTGTACTCATCCTCAGCATCTAAAAAGAAAAGGGCGAATGTTGTCATAAAGACAAAACATCTGCAGCAGCTGCTTAGGAATGAGTAAAAAGTTCCAGTGGTGCCTTGAGATCCAAGTACCTTGACTTACGGGTTTTTCGACATACAAGTTGCCACATGACCAACAGTACAAGGAAAACTCAAGTGCATGTCTGACCCCCACCAATAGACGGCAGCAGCACACCTCGCAACAATCAGTGTCACCAAACATGTTTCCTTGAACTGTCAGTTGGTTTTAGGAATTCTTTGTTAAACTGGTTTGCCAAATATACAAAAAAAAGGCCACTACATTAGGTACAGTCAAGTTTTGTGCTTGCACAAGGGGATGAGCAATTGTTTTTACAAAGTATAATCATTTTGAGTTTATTTTTTCTAATGAAAACATTTGGGGGGTTTTGAGAGGGGCAAATGGAATGAATTTCATTCCTACGTTTCCATTCTTTTCAATAGATGATTTAACAAATGAGTTTTTTTGCGATCGTCAGGACACTTGAACCTCAAGGCATTCGTTCCTGTGTACAAACTAATAAGGTGATCACCCTGAAGAGTTGCTCCTCATTCTCTCTGAACACATGGATCATGAGGAGTAGTAAGTGGTTGTTGTCCACCCTAAAAGACAAAAAAGTGGACATGAAACACACGTGACGTCATTAGAAAGAACAGGTGGTGGTGTCCTTACTTAAATTCTGCAGGATGGGAACTTTCGGAGGGACTGAGCTTCTCCTCTTGCGCGGCAGTCGTTTCACACCCGTCTGCGTCACGTTCCTCCTCGTTCTTCACGTCGGCTTCCCGTTCTGCTGGTGCTTTTGTCTCTCCTTGATCTTCATGGCCACCTGAAAATATTTGCGACTGGCGATGCTCTGTAGGGTCATGGTGCCCACCACTTGCGGGAGCAGAGCCTGGATCGTCGGGGGTAAGGCAGAGTACGTTTTGAGCGGCCTGCAGGAGGTCTGGGCTTGAGTCTGGGTCCGGAGGGTCCACCCGGGAGTCCTTTCGAAAGGGCTGCTGCGCAGGAGGCTTGGAACCTTCCGCGTTCTCGGGCGGGTTCCAGACCTCCTCGTTAAGTCTGTCCATGACATCCCGGAGGGGTTGGCCAACGCTGTCCATGGAGGTATCTGTCATCTCGGGAAGCCTTAGAAGATTATCCACGCCGTCCTCGGCGCATTTATCCGCCACCTCTGTCTCGGTCCTGTCGAGGTGGATTACAGTGCAGTTCAAAGAATCGGAATCCTCCCCGTTTAGCAAGCTGCTGTCCATTTCTACGTGCTCGGACGATATGGAGTTATGGATGCTGCTGATGGAATCTGTGAAACTCTTCCCACGTCGTTTTTTGCTGGATTTCCTCCGTCTTGCCATCCTGGATGTGGAGAGGAACAAGACGTTGATCAAAATGTTCCCGCTGCCACAGAAAGGTCGGAAATAAAGTCAGCAATCTACTTTACCGAATGACTTCCAGCTCGTTATTGGCGTCGTCTCCAGCGCAAGGCACGTGAGAGGCGGCCACGTGAACCGGCGTGACGTCGGCTGAGGTGTTGGTGTCCGACTCGTGATTGAAAGGGTTGAATCTGGACGTGGGACTGGGCGGCGACGGACGAGCACCCGCTTTCATCTTGCCGTTGCGGGCGGGTAAGACCAGCGAGTCGCTGATGACAGTCAGGGGATCAGAACCGTTGGACCTCGGGCAGCTGGCCTGGTCGGTCAAGTCACCTTCTTTTGTGGAAAGTGACACCAAAGGCACCGAGTTAGGATGAGAACCGTCTTACATGGTTTGCTTTTGGAGTTGTAGAAATACACAATAACATTTTAAAAATCTGTGTCTCAGCATAAATGTAGCCGTTATATGATACAATATTACATAAATTGATCTCAGATTCAAATTGACCAGTGTTGTCAATTTGTAGACATTGTGTATTTCTACATCCCACTTCACACAACACATGAGTTTGGGCTTGCGGCATTCTTGGTGTTCATCAGCAGGGTCCAAAACATTTAGAGGAAGCCATTAAGTAGTAGTAGCAGACAGGAAGACGTGGCACAGGCCTAGTTTAAGCAAGGAGAAATCTCACATAGTACGTCACCACATTTGCTCAATTAACCCTGTGCAGTTGGAATTTTTTTATTTAGCGTACTAATTGTCATTAAAATCAGTCGATCAAATGCAACAAATTTAGCTGATGATTAAAACTACAGCAGTTTTAGCACACTACTCCGGTTGCAGACTCGAAATCCAACTCCATTATTCAAAGGTGTGAATGGTTGTAACTTGTTTGTCTATGTGTGCTCCAAAGTTTGCCGACACAGGCTCAGGCTCGACTTAAATGAGGAGAAGCGGTAAAGAAAATGGATGGCTGGATATTTGCTGATGACATTCTAGGCCAGTGTCACGTATCACACGTCGAGAAGAAGCGTACAAAAGATGACAAGAGTGACAACAGCCGCATTCGTCTCACCTTGCTAAAGGAAAAGAAGGATTAGGATGCCCCCCCCGTCCCACAGAAACATTTTGCCTGCTATCATGGCACACTTGTGCATGCGACATACGTTAAGCAAAACACAGTGCGATGGAATAGGACGGAGAAAAGGATGAACCAATGTCCCACCTTCCCAGTCTGCACTTGGCATTGCCTGCAACACGGGGAAGATGTCACCAAAATCATAATCTATAGAAACAAAAAAAGGATGGATAACATGAAACATTTAAGAGAGGTTTATACAAAATCAAAATTGAATTATGGCATGCGGACGAAAAAGGGGTGGGAGTGTAAAAAGAAAAGTCAGAGATAGAACTATGGAATTCTTCATTGTGAACGCCAGCGATGCGCCCCATCGTCGTCACGCTAAATCTCAAAAGTTAAATTCAATGTTGTTCAGCTCACCTTCACTTGAGGGCGCAATGGCACTGTCATCCCATTCCAGGTTGGTGGAGGTCAGGGAGGTGAAGGAGTGAAGGGATAAACTGTCCGAGCTGGGCAGCCTCTCCTCAAAATCCAACAGGTTGTGCGGTTTGTAGTATTCGGGCATGTAGGCGGCCACGTCCAAATAGGGCACATCCTGGAAACATGGCACGGGGAAGGTGAGATACACAGCTCGGGTTCAGTTGGGAAGAAGAGCGTTAAAGAGATGCCGACCAGTTCCAGATCGAAACGAATGAACTCCAATCCGGCTACCAGCGTGAGGAAGAGCGTCAGGTGGTCATGACTGCAGACCAGCGCGTTCCTACAGAACAGACAAAGAAATAGGATTCAACTTCCATCACATTTGAAAGCGCTGCAACTTCTTCAATTTTTTGCTGTCAAGTCTTTTTAGTGCAAAGGAGCGCCCTCTGGTGGACAAATATGAAACATTTAGAATTTTTTTAACACATTTAATGATTGACATTTGTTTTGTATTAAAATACCTATACAATGAGTTTCAAAAATATGTTTTGATAAGTTTTAAATTTTAAAAAGTTAAAGCTTGTGGGAATGGTAAAACTGTATTCATAAGGTTTTTTTTGTTTTCAGCAATGTGACAAAAAATGACAATGTGTCAAAATACGCAATCTGGTTGCAAATAGCAGCTTTAACCTGAATACAGAGCACCAAGAATTTTTTTAATCTGATGAAATATTTTTTTACGTTAGTTCTTTCTATGTAAATTTGAGATGTCCTACTTTGCGAGAGGTCAGTGAACACACCTCAAGTGACCAAGTGGGGACAGCGGAAGTGCATAATAGTCCCTCTTTATATATAAAATAAAAAAAAAAGAAGAAGAAAAGTATGGCATGAGATGTCCCCTTGGATGGCACTTACTTGAAGTAGTACTTCTGTAGTAGTGCTTGGTTCTCTTGGAAGAGGCGTAGGTAGCTTTCTAAAGAGCTCTCGCTCAACGCCAGGTATAACCACGCCCGACCTAGCAGCACAGTCACCGTAAGGATTCTTGAAGCGCGAGTGCAAGTGAGGATGCACGCAAGACTCACTTCGACCCAGGTTAGTTGCGATGTGCTGAAGATCGTCGATCTGTCGAACAGCTTCTCGCCTTGTGAAGTGAAGGACAAGAACCCAGTAGCCTGAAGAGATATCCTGCAGCCTGCGGTGGGTGGAGGGGGGGGTCATGCTTAAAGGTGATCTTTTTATGACATTGTAGTAGAAAGACGACAAGTTTCTTACCCGTAGAGTAGCGCGTGGTCAAGGTGCTCGCAGAGCCGCTGAAGAACCCGGTCGTGGTTGCGGATGGCTGGAGTCTCATCTTCACATGCTGCAAAGTAACTCTGCAGCTATAGAAACACAACATGACAACTTGAACGTTGGATCGAAAATACAGGAAATAGTGGAAGACGTTGGTTTTATTGCAACATTGGTGGAACTAACTGTGGCACAAACTATGAGATTAATTAGTATTTGAAATGGAGGATTTGGTTGCCTAATCAGTCTGAATTTGTTATGCTTGCCAACTAATCTCTAATGTGAAAGACATAAATAAATATGGTTGAAGGAGGCCAAGTGTGTCCTACATTACCAACACAGAGGCTTTGTTTCATTCACCCACCTTCCGTACAAGTCACAAGTAAACACTGTCAAATTATTTTCACTTTCACAGTGACTATATGTTGCATTATGCTGGCAATAGGGCAATAGGTCGATTGATTGATTACAACATTAGGGAGGGGCTTTCCCAGTGACTACATTGTGAGCAGATTCAAACTTCCTCAAGCAATATCAATGTTACGCCAGAATCCATTGGACATTCACTGGCCTAAATATTTTCATAAATTCAGCAAACTATTGCAGATGTCACGGTACACTTTTAATACTGTCTTACACTTATTAAGTGGATCAAAATAAATAGCTGGCAAATATCATTGCAAGGCAGACAATATAAATATGTCCACCTATAAATAAGTGGTATGTGTCCTGTCTTGTTCAGCCCCATACCACAAAGGTTTCCAAACAAAGTAGAACATAGTACAACTGTTTATTAGATGAAAATTATTTTATTTAGTTTTCTTAATTTAAAGGTTTAATTCACTGGCATTATTTTATTTATTTTTTTACCTCAAACTAAACCAAAGTAAATCATATGTTGCCTTGAATATAAATGATGTAAATACCAAAAAAATAAAGATTCAAAATAAAGAAAAAAGGGGTCTTTGTTATTAAATAACGCTTTTGGTCATCTGAGCTTTAATGGGTTTACACGCGGCTGTCACAGTTTACTGATCTGGGATATTAATTATTGAATGTTTCCACTTAGCCCCTGCAATGTGCTCCCATTCCCGAATCAGGGAAACATTTCCCGTTCCGCAGTGTCGCGATGCAGTCGTCATTTACTGGAACATGATGTCTCGCTATTGTTGAATTTGAAATGACAGGAAATAAGCAAGGGGAAACATTAGCTCAATGATTCGGAATGGACGCAAGGTGCTGTACAATAGCTGCTCAAACCTTAGCGCGTTCGAAAATAACAAATACGGAAAGGGCTCTCACCTTCTTAACGGACAGGGAGATGTTTTCCAAAATGCGGTCCTTGACTTTGAGTTGATCCATCGCGCGTCTCTTGTTGACAACAGCGGCGGCGGCAGCAGCAGCTCACGGAAGCCTGTCAGCTGACTCCAGCTGGCCCCTGCGCAGCTAGTTTTGCTAAAGCTAACAGCGCCGTAGTCAGCGTTGGCGGGGCAATTACAGAACTTTCAATAAACACATTAAATATCGTCGGTTTTATAAAATCCGAAAATCTTATTAGTACTGATACCGTCCTACGATAGTTAGATAAAACACATTGAAGATAGCAAAAAGAAATTACGGATAACCAGAAAGAGTCTCTTACTATAAAGTCAGCAAACGCGACGTATTAGCATTGCTTAGTGGTCAAGGGGTTACTTTACTAGTACTGTTGTCCAAGTTATATACATTTTAGGTAGGGGCGGCTAACTTGTGCTAACTTTCTGCCCAGCATGGCTATCGGTAAATACGTCACTGAGTCACAGCTAAAAAAAAAAAAAAAAAAGGGGGCCGCCCACAAAATACTTTATGCATAACCGAATGTTTTCCCTAAGCAATTGTACTCTCACAATATCAAAATAAAATATAAATATTATTTTCTTTATGTCAACAGAAATTTGGACTAACTTGTGGCTTCTTTGTGACTCTTCCGGTCGTTTACTATCTCTGTTGCAAACTGCTGATGAGACTAACATGTTGAACAAAATCTATTTTAACACTGAACATTTGTGTAATATGTTGTAAAAACAATCTTGGTCAGTGTGGAATGTCAGTATTTTATTGTTTTTAAAAAAACAAGGCTTTGGACAAATTACCATTTGCAGTTTTTTTTGTTCAGTGCATTGTGGCTATCACATTGTGAAACAAGGGTCACTTTTTAATATCCTGTTGTCGCATCGTCATTATTCCAAACTTTTTTTCACACCAAAGTATAAAGTAACAAACAGAATTCAGATTTTTCACAGGCCTCAACGTGTAAAAGAAAGCCCAAACACCCGCATTAAAACATCCACAAGCCACTTGAGTGCCATTGTACGCCAACAAATGAATTCAAATTCGAGTTGCTTTTAAAGTTCTCATGTCATTTCACATTCTCCTCTTTCCAACAGATTAGTCAGCCTTTTCCTTCTCCTTCATGTGCAAGAAGACAAAGCTGAAGATAAAGAGTCCCGACATCATAGAAAAGACGCTGGCGTAGTACGGGAACGCCGTAGGGATGAAGCGTTCGTACTGGGTGTGCTGCAGGGGACGCACCGACACCTACCGTGACAGAAAAAAAGCGCAAAAGATCATTAATTGTCAGGTTATTTCCTTATAAAAGTCTCAAAAAGCAGATTATAAAGTGGTACTAGCCTGAGTGGAGGAGTAAAGATGTGTGTATCCCAGTCGGTTGTAGTCCACCTTGAATTGGAAAACGCCATACACGTCGGGCAACTTGAACTGGACGCTGTATTCGCCATCTTTGAATGAATCAAAACACCTCATTGGGCTTGGTCTACGTTAAAAAGATCAAATCGGCGATAGCTCCTAACTCCATACCTTCTTTCTTCAGGTAAGTCCTGACGAAGGGGTCGATTCTCACAAACTCCAGTTGAATATCGTCACCGTCGAAAGGAACCCATTGGCCCTCGGAAAGCATCTCGATGACGATGCTGTACTCCTGCACGTGTGACATCTTCAATTTCCAGCCATTTAAACCTTTCCGCACCCTCGGACATAATTCTGTCAAAACTCACCACGAGGTCGGTGACGGTGTACGCTGCGGGGGGTGAGTCCTCTCCCACGGGATGATGGCGGACTTCACCCACCCGGAGGACGCCGGCCTCTTTAAACACCCAGCGAGAGAGAGCCTCAGCCAATTCCATGTTGCCCGTCAGCTCGTATCTGGAAGGAACAACAGAACAGCACAATTCCACTTTATAAAAAAAAAAAAAAAAACACCCTGCTGTGACTTTGATACAGAAAAAGGGGACTGACAGCTGAGATCCAGCCGTGGCTTTCTGCACATTGGAGGTGAAAAAAGCGTCACTAAAGAAATCCAGCGAGCCACTGAAAACCACTCTGGCGTTGTTTCTGGCTTGCAGGCCGGCAATCAGCAGGGTGTTTTTGCCCACGGCGTGGGGGTACTACAGCCAAGAGCACAAATTAGTTGCGAAACACACAACTGCAGCACAGGGGCCATGTGTTGCATTGTTACCTGGGAAATGGGTCTGTCGGGGAAAAATGAGTACGCCGTTGACGAGCCGGTGAGGATGTCCAGGACAAGAGGGTTGTCGGGGTCGGCCACCATGCTGAAAGAGGGATAGAGGCGGCATGTGATTCACATTCATCACTACATGTTGGGGGAACTCATTCAAGACAACAGATTGCCATAAATGTCATGTTAGAGGACATTCAAAATGTCTTCATCTTCAAAAATAATGGCCCCTTTCAACGTCATCTTACTTACCCAACACCCTTAAACAGCACAGGTTTATTGGTGTCTTTACCAACAATGGTTGGAGCTTTCAGAAGATTCTCTGGGTCAGCAACAATCAGTGTGTGCTACAGGTGAAGAAAAAAAAAAAGATGACCTTGGGAATAACAACGGAGCACCGTGGCATGGGTAGAATTCTATTACCTCTCCAGGATCAGACTTGTCGTAATTGTGATGGTCAATGACGGCAGTCCCCTCCTCGTCAAACTCGACGCCACATTCGCTCCCCAGCTCCCTCAGCGGGTCACCTGATTAACAGGCATAACATTTGAACATTCCAAATAATATTTAGACTAAGAAAGAGCAGGTAGAAGTCAACTGACCAATATCAGAACTGGCAGCAACCAAGACATTTCCGCCACCATCAATGAATGACGTAATGGTCTCCACATTGATACTGCCTCCAAAATCTGTAGGAAGAGAATAATTCAGAACATACAGGACAAAAATGTGACACAAGAAAAGTACAAGTAACATACCTTCAACAGATGGTGAAAAGATGATGAGATGGTCATACAGGAACTGGCCATATTTGATCAGAGAAAGCGACGGGTCATCGGCAGTCTTGAACGTTAGATCAAAGCCACGATCTGAAAAGTCAAGTCAAAGTCAATTGACTGTAAAAGTCAATTTCGTTTTCTTTTAAAAACTATATTGTTACATAACCGCTTCATTATGACAGATTACACATATCAAACAGTCAAAGGCATATTAGTCAAAGGCTTGGGCACTCTGATGTCTCAACTAATAATGTCATAACAAGTGTGGTTCTTCTGCAGTTGTTTTGTTGCTTTTAACTTGGGACTCTTAAGAGGTTAGTGTCTTTATTATGTTTATTTTATTTTATTTATTGACTGGTCAGTTAAGGAGTTAACTTTTGTACATGTTTTCTTCTTTTCTCTGCAAAGCGTTCCCACACCTGTTAGCCACATTAGCATACACGTTCATGTGAATAATAAGTATTCATGTTTTTCCATAATAATTTTTTTTTAATTATTATTTTCACCTTTGGCGGCTTGTGATGTGGCAGGGTTCTCTTCCAGCACAAAGCCAAATTGAGGGCCAAGTGTGGAATGGGTAACACCACTGCTCGTCTGCTCTGCCTCCAGCACTACCAGAACCAGAACCAGTACGAAAGACTGGACCGGAATGGAATGGAGGCTAGTTCCTAAAAAGGTTCAACCAACTGTCGTTGATCTGGTACGTTAAAATTATGCGACAACGGTGACGTCATTATAGTGCGCCAGAGATAAACCATTTCATTCCGCTGATTGTACTATAAGTGACGTCATTATGGCGCGCCAGAGATAGACAATCATTTAATTGGGCTGATTGTACTTTAAGTGACGTCATTATGGCGCGCCAGAGATAGACAACCATTTCACTGGGCTGATTGTACTTTAAGTGACGTCATTATGGCGCGCCAGAGATAGACAACCATTTCATTGGGTGATTGTACTATAAAGTCCTCTGAATGAAAACCCCCAAATAGCAACTACGTGTTGCAAAATAAGTATTATTCCTGATCGTTGTGTACTAATATTGCATGGAGCGGCCACAGTGAGCCGATTTTAATTGGTGGATCATGCAAACGTTAAGGCAGCTAGGCTAATATTAGCTATCCTTTTATCATGCTCAACGCAGCGCTACAACCGTCAATGATTTAGCTCGTTCTTCTACACGAGGAGAACAGACATAAAAATGTAGACGCATATGACGCCTTACCTGACAAACTGCGAAAAAAGATTGAATGTGTGTCCCTCATGTTGACGTTCTCCAGCAGGACCAGGGTCTTGCCGTCGGCCTCAGCACAGTGCAACAAGGAGGCTAGCGAAAGCAATAAAGCAACAATGCTGCCTAAAATGGTGGACCTCCTTTGAATCATCCCTGTTTTGGATGACAATCTAAAAGCGTCCCGGTTTGTCTGCTTGACTGCTATCGACGAGGCCATTATGCTGCTGTGGATGGAAGTCAACGTCAGCGTTAGTGCTAGTGTTGGGTCGTGAGTGAACGATTCGTTCAAAGGACCGACTCTTTTCAGTGAACGAGTGAACGAATTCTTTTTTCTTGGAAAACATGTTGGAATGCGGCCCCGAGGACTAGAACTTGACACCTGTCACCTTTGACCATGATATTTCCCTAATAAAGTGGCCTGTTATTAGGTACACTTGAAAATGGCGGTGTACCTAATGGAGTGTCCGCGTGATTCCCTCGTTAAGTGCACCTGCGTGAAAAGTTTTAGCTCCTGTAGAACGTGAAAGTGACCAAAAACTTTTCACGCAGGTGCGCTTAACGAGGGTCACGTGGAAAACATGTTGGAACGCGGCCCCGAGGACTAGAGCTTGACACCTGTGACCTTTGACCATGATATTTCCCTAATAAAGTGGCCTGTTATTAGATACACTTGAAAATGGCGGTGTACCTAATGGAGTGTCCGTGTGATTCCCTCGTTAAGTGCACCTGCGTGAAAAGTTTTAGCTCCTGCAGAACGTGAAAGTGACCAAAAACTTTTCACGCAGGTGTGCTTTACGAGGGTCACTTGGAAAACATGTTGGAACGCGGCCCCGAGGACTAAAGCTTGACACCTGTGACCTTTGAGGGGACGATTCGTTGAACGATTCGTTTGAATGAATCTCTTGAGAGAACTTATTTCAAAGATTCAGTTCACTTAAAAGAACTGTAATGCACATCACTCGTGAGTGCGGCACTTTCCTATGAGCCCCAAGAAGCAGCCACTCAGAGAAGGGAACGCGTCATCTGTAGTTTTTCTTCCACCAATGGGATAAAAGCAAAATTGTAGTCCACTTCCGCCCTGTCATACCTTATCCAGAATACGTCGTTGCAGCGCCACAAAGCATGTCTCGCAATTTATGTTTCGTTTTAAATGGTATTAAATCGGTTCAGTTTACAAACAAATTAGGCATTTGCCGAAGGTACACCAATGCACCACAGTTCAGTATTTTTTTGGTGTATGGTTTCACCCTCAAATCCAATTTTTCCGCGTGTGGATATAATGAATCCTGAAAATTGTTCACCTGCGAAATATAGTATATTATTAGTAATACAACCAATCATTCCACAACAACACCATCACTCGCCATTCATTAATTGCCTTTAATTCAGCTTATTCTAATTGTATATATATGGCCACCGTTTTACATTTGAAAAAGGGAACTCCACAAAAAACAAACATAAAAGTGGTCATATTTAGTACTACTGTAAGACTTGAAAGACAAAATAAGTATACTGTGCTCCAAAAAATCTCTCTAGGAAAATACATAATACATAAAATAATTTCTTCAAGGAAAATGTACATATCCAAAGTGAGGACACCATGGTAACAAACAACAGCTCATAATGTTATCTTTTTTTCATAATCGACGATGCACTGTTCAGCAATACAATGCAAAAAATAAAGAGGTTATGTAAAGTACAGTGTTGGAATGATATAAAGATCGTCGACGGCTACCTTCCAAAGTATTGCGTCCACTGGAAGGTGTTTTGAACTGCTAACACAGCTTGAGCGGGAACCTTTAAAAATAACAATGATTACACCTGAACCTCACACACGATTAGCTCTCCTTCAACTTTTCGATCCGTCTGGAGCTCAGCCAGCATCTCCATCTGCCCACCGTCCCCCTTCTTCCCATCGAGCAGTCCATCTTCCCCTTGTGGCTCCTGAATCACGCCCTCTTCCAAATTTCCCTCTCCATCTTGGCCACGGAAAATGAGCTCCCCTTCCTGGATCACCTGCTCGGATGTCGTTTGCCACGTTGCGGCGCCGTCCCCCTCGGCGGCGCTGACTGCAGTGTACTGGTAGAAGTCAGAGTCCGCTTGAAACATGACCAAGGCCTGGGCTGTGTGAATGCGGACGTGTTGGGCTAGCGAATTAGCATCCAGGAATTTATCCCCGCATGAATCGCAGGCATAAAGTATCTGCGTGTTGGGGTCTAAAAACAGAAAGGGGGGGGTGGGGGGCAAAAAGGAGCCATTATATTATTTCATTCTGTTGAATTTGTATATTTCAGTATATGTAAGTAATTACATTAATATTTTCAAACAATAAACAACTTGAAGTCTCTTTTTGAAGTATTGTTCACCAGCCATTTTTTTTGGCTTCTCACCTGCTTCCTGCACTTTCTCAACCGCCTTGGTAATTTCTGCTTTCAAAGCTTCGGTTGCGTCGGCACACACGGACGCATCCACCGGTAACACTGTGAACACGTCAACAAACATTTTGGAGTTCACTCAAAACTTTGACATTGCCTATAGGTTTGAATCTGAAGGTTTTGTCCATGTCAAGGCTTTGTGCAAAATACAACTACACCGAAATATACGAGTTAGAAAGAAACATGTCACAAGTCACATATTGAGCTTCTAGTGACCAGTATGAGAGTGAGAGCAAAGTCAAATGCCACAGAGATATTTGATCAAGTCTAACGTGTCAAATCGCTAACCTGTTAGCTGAGCCACAGTGCTGGCTGCCAGGGCTTCCGTCGCCAGGGTAACAATGTTCTCAGAGACGGTCACAATGTTGAGCTCGCCGTCTGAGGTGGATGCCTCGACGCAGGCGTCAATCTCCTCGTCGGTACCGTTGCCGGGCCGCCGCCGCCGCTTTATGCCGGCCTTGCCGCGGTGGACGGTTTTGATGTGAGAGCGCAGATTGTCTACGCGATTGAAGCCTCTGCCGCATTTGTCGCACAGGAAGGGCTTCTCTCCTGAAAGGAAGTCAACGTGAAGTCAAGTGAAAAACATCAAAAAGGGAAGCTGGCACACGTTACCTGTGTGAACGATGACATGCTTGGAAAGATCGCCCACGTTGACAAATGACTTATTACACATTTGACACTGGTGAGGGCGGACATTGTCGTGGTGGCGAATGTGGTTGGCCAGTTGACTGGACTGTACAAACCTACCAGGAAGAGACAAAAGATGCAGTACATTCAAAGTCGTTCGCAGAACACTTTCTAATTTGAACTTTGTGTTTATTATATATTCATGACTGCCGTTGATCTTTACTGACTAGAGATAGGCGAGTATTGATAACAGGCATCGATATTGGATCTATTTCAGGGTATCGGGTATTCGCAATGGCGGACGATACCAGCCGCCAATACCAAGGAGTCCTCTTGTGGCCTTTTCTACCATCAGGAAGTAAATGGCTATCTAATGTAATCATATCCATGTCAATCCTCTTACATGCTCATTTAGATGCAAATGTTGTGATTACCATCCTTTTAACGTCATTGATTAAATGTATTGTGGCAACATTAAAGTGTTAATAGTGGTTACATTACTCGTACTGGTATCGGACTGCAAAAAAGTGGTACGGAACATCCCTACCTTTTCCCACAACGATCACACACGTAAGGTTTCTCTCCGGTGTGCTGGCGGACATGTGCAATGAGGGAGCTGGCCTGGGTGAAGGCTTTGCCACAGGTGGGACACACGCAAGGCTTCTCTCCTGTCAGACGGCATTCAGTCAAGGCCGGAGGATGCAAAACGTTTTGCCTTGCAATATTGTACCTGTGTGGATGCGCTCATGGCGCTGCAGAGCTCCAGGATCGCTGAAGGCTCTTTGGCAGTGTGTACAGACGTATGGTTTCTCACCACTGTGGACCCGTGAATGCCGCTTCAGATTCCCTGATACACACACACACACACACACAAAATTACGAATATACAACATAAATGTTTTTGAAGTCCTTTTGACACTGCGATTGCAGTAACATTAGTCCATGTGAAAAAAAAAACACAGGTGTTAAAATAAAGGCCGGGGGGCCAGATCTGGACCGCCACATCATTTGATGTGGTCCGTCAAAGTAAATCATGTCTGCCAACTTGATGACGCTTGCTAAAATGTGGTCTCAAATATTTGTGTGCTGAATAATGTCATTTTTTCCCCATTTTTACAGCAACGTTTTACCAACGGCTATCCTTCATATTTTATTTAAAAGCGAAGCCCGTGCCAAAAATACATTTATCAGGGCAGCGGTGGGTAAATTGAGACAGAGCAGGAAAAGCAAAGCGCTGAAGACACTTTTCTTACCTGAGGTGGTGAATTGTTTGCCGCATTCTCTGCATTTCAGGGGCCCGTCCGTGATATGGATTTTTAAGTGGGCCTTCAGATTTCCAGGCTAAACAGACACACCCATTATTAACTCTATCGTAACATCTCTGATGACTCAACAATTTCATAGCAGTTGATGACAGCGTCCGCAATACCTGATTGAAACGTTTGTCACAGTGCGGACACTTGTTGCCTTTGTTGGCGTCGTGGGTCTCCAAGTGTCGCATCTTGGCGGTGGGGTCGGAGAAAGCCTTGTCGCAGTATTCGCAGTGGTACGGCTTCAGACCGCTGTGCACCAGGCGGTGGCGCTTCAGGTTCCCCGAGGTGGTGAAGAGCTTGTCGCACGACTCGCAGCTGTAGCGCGCCTCGCCGGTGTGCCGCTTGCGGTGCAGGTTGAGCAGGCTGATCTGACGGTAGCTCTTTCCACAGATTGAGCAGCAAAATGGTTTCAGGGGGCTGTGAGGGGGGAAAGGATGCTTACTCAGGGCTCAGGAGACGGAAAGTTCAATCCAACATGAATCCCACCTGTGCGTTTTCTCATGAGCTTTACAAGCCGCCGCGTCAGAGAAAGCCTTGTTGCAGTCTCGACAGGCGAAAGGTTTCTCCCCCGTGTGAATGCGCATGTGTCGCTTAAAATTGCCCGTATGCGTGAATTTCTTCCCGCAGTCCTTAAAAGAAAAGCACACATGTGGAACATAAAGGATGTTCTTGTATTGTGCGTGACACGAGCGCTTCTCACCTCGCATTTGTGCGTCATCGAGCTGTAAGGCTTCGATTCGGATCGGCTGCTGATAGCGCTGCAGTGGGCCGCTCGCTCATCCGCGTCGTTGCTTCCGTCTCCCTTGGACTGACCGTTGTCCGAGTGTGCCTCGGCGGTCTTGTCTTCTTCGCCAAGCTCTTCGCATTCATCATTGTCGCCTGGTGTTGTCGTGCTTTTCTCCGCTTCCGTTTTGATGCCTTTATCGTCTGTGTTATAGAATTGACAAGTGAAGCTGAAGAATTGCTACAGCAAGTTGCAAAACACTGACGGCTCACCATGAGGGAAGTTTCGTCGAGGTTTCCTAATTCGCCTACCACGGGAATTGGTAAAAATCGGGGTGGTTACTGATTTGATGGGTGCACCTGGAAATACAAAAAGAAAACCATCACAGACATTTTTGGAACTGCTTTGACAAATCCAGCATGACAGTGACATTTCAGAATCTTCCCTCGATAAAAAAAAAAAGCCACCACGTAATCATCCATAGCAATTCCTCATCAGGAACTTACTGGGGGCGTAGTCGACGTCAGAGGGGTCGTCCTGAAAAGTCGACGTAACGTCTTGTGCAGCATCACTATCCTCCTCCTCGTTCTTCACAAATGCTTCCTTTTGCGTGGCACTACTTTTGGCGGTGTTCAACTGTGAAACGTCTGTCTTCTGTGTTTTCACAGAGAGGTTCGTTTGGTCCTGGCCATCTGTTAGCTTGTTGTTGTCTTCCGTGGTGGTTGTGGAAGAACTCTGCTCTGCCTCTAATGGCACCTCAGCCAGGTCATTTTCACGATTCTCTATCGGCGGGCTTTCGTATACTTTTTCTCCTTTACAAGAAAAAAAAGAAAATACAAGAAATTGTAAATAATTAAAGCGTCTTCTCAAAATTTCCCACATGACCTCGAATCCTTCACCAAGACTGGACTCACCTTCAGCAACATCGAGTATGATATGGGATGGAGCCGGGTCGGCCACTGACTGGTACAAGGAGCAAGCGTTTACAATCTCTTGCATTTGTAGGAAATTGGCAACGCCCATCACGTCCTCCAAGTTTTCAGGAGTTAAACTCAGCTTGGCTGTGTACATGAATTCCAGGACCTGGGCCAAACCTGCACGGATAGAAAGCACATTAGAAAAGGCTGCAACTGCAAAGAAAGTGGAACAACGCACCCGTTACAACCTGCAGCATTGCTGATGTCCAGATGCACCACGTCCTTCTGTTCCATGAAGAGCGTGCGGAAGTAGACACTGCAGGCTGCCAGCACGCATTTGTGGGCCTTGAAGTCCACTCCATCCACAACAAATGTGCAGTCACACAACAAACCCTGCTTGCGCTGGTTGTTGAACTGCTCCAGAACCTTCCCGCTGTGCCACGGGAACTCCATTGTCCTTCAAGGTTTTTTTGGATGTGCAAGAAGCTGACCGCAGATTCTGAGGGCAGTCGACGAGCGGAACGTTATGTCGTTTAGTTTTTAATAATGATAAGAAATGACAAAACTGAAACCACCCCTAGACTCTGATAATAAGTCATATTGAAATTGCACAAATGCTTATAGATTGGAGAGAACATGAATGTAATTATTTTCAATTGCACAAAGACATGATTCCAATTTCCGAAAACTGGGAATGGGTAGAACGAAATGGTTTCTTGTTTGTTCAAGATGTTTAATTTTCTGAAGAACTAATCTAAATGTTAATGTGACTGTCAATTTGTTTGGTGTGGGGTTTTTTTTGGGTGGGGGGGCAAAATTAAGTTGGTTCAAAGGACAAAGTCTCAAAGGTAAAGAAAGCTTTGGCAACCTGAATACTTAAATCTTAACAGTTATCGGCCTTTATGTATACTCATGGCTTCAGCTTTAATCCCCAATACTATTTTGAATGATTATATTTGCTGACTGTAGTGTCACGCTACTGGATGAAAATGAAAAGTCTTATTGATCAATTTTCTCCAAAACGATTGGGTGAATACAATCATCTGATCTCAGACCAAAATAAACGGTTCGACATTCACGTTTTAGCTGCCGGAGGATTTAGAGACGCCATTCAAAACAACTGCTTGCATGACATGCACAGCGAATGACTCATTTCAACGTTTTCGGTCTTTTCTGCTACGAAGGCTCGACAGTACAGTCAATCGATTACAATGTCGCTCCACGATCCTCGTTGCCGTGTTATCAGGGATGAATTTAGTATGCCTAGCGAGGATATCGTACGGCACAGACAAGATGGCGGACGCTTGTTGTTATTTTCAAAGCTGGCTCACTAGCTGTTCCGAAATGCCCTCGAGCCCCGCCGTATTCTACCTACCACCGGAATCGCGTGTTTAGGCTCGCTCCTTCGATGCGTCCTCGAACCTGCGGCTCGGCTACTACCAGGAAAAGTTGATTTTAGTAATGGACCCGATCGAGTTTTTCGGTGATCGGTCCTGTGCTGTTGACTTGGTTCAGCGCCATCTTCCTCTCGCTGATCGATTGATAGGGACCAGTCGGATGTGTTTTCACGAGCATGCGCAGTGGAAAACATTTGTAGTTGCTGTGTTTGACCGCGTGGCTGTGCTCAAACTCAGCTGCTCAATGTGTTTTCACGAGCGTGCGCAGTGGGAAATATTTGCAGTTGCGGTATTCGACCGCTTGGTTGTGCTCAAACTCAGTTGCTTGAACTTAAACTTTAAGTACCGGCAAAATAAAGATACTAAATACAGAATATTGAATACAGCAGAGATAAAATTAGACATTTGGCAGATTTTTGTAGCTTGAGTTCCGTAATTTAGTTGTTGATGAAATGAAAATGCATTCAATGCAAAAATCCTTCTTTCAAAATATATCAGTGCGTATCTGTCATCTATTGCTCTAGAATTATAACTGCTATAAATTCCTGACTAAACGAGAAATGTCCTGATGGTTTTTGTTTTTTTATTTCACTAGCAGCGGCGATTTTTGTTGTCGTTGGGAAGACCAGAATAAAGTTGCAAAATATCCCGACAAAGCATTTTGTTTCCCTCTTATGAACTGAAAAATTCCTTTAGCCCTTTTTCATCAGCACCACAATCCCTTGTATTATGTAAGACACCTTTACATCTTCGTAAGATGGGATGTCTCAAGGTGGGGAGAAGCTTGGTTACTATGGGAACAGACTTCTCATCTAATAATGGGAGGCAAGAGTGCTGCTGCTGGTACTGATGTAAGCGTTTAGCTTCCCCAAAAAGACCCACAGGTGTGTCGTAGAGTGTACCTGTGTGACAAATCTAGAAATGTATTAGTTTTTTACTTCATACCTATGCACAAACAAACACGCACACAGACACTACAGCAGTGATTCCAACCACTGTTCATATTAGCATGCTGGAAATGCTCATTAGTTATTTTCTGTACAGTTTATCTTCTAATTTTGCTTAAATGGGCCAGAAAGTATTATTCAATTAAAATATTATTTGATTGTGATTATGATTTCGTAATTGCAGTCAAAACATTAAAGTCACTCTGAATTATACTTGTCAAGGTCAAAAAGAGCTGGAGCCTCTCCCAGCTAACTTTGGGCGTGAATTACCAAGCCCAACAAACATTCACACTCACATTCTCACTAATAGAACATTTCTGTGAAGTTGGAGTGAAAATAAATTGTGGAGACAATTAAGTAGTTTATGTTTACAAGAGTTTATCACTCTGCTCACCATGCGCCTCTTTGTTCCAAAACCCTTTGTGGATCTTTTTCCCACCAAAATGACTGGAAAACACAACAACAAATAATAAACCTCGTCAAGATCAGTTTAAAAAGTTAGCAATGGATGATGTATACACGGTTGCATGTTTTCATGGTGTTATGAACCTTTCTGTCATTAAATGCCGTGATATAATATCGTATATTACATCAAGTATTTAATTAGTTCACATGATGGTGTTATTTGTTTATATTCTGTTTGTACCACTCTGCTGTCTGCGGCATTGCAAATGTTCTCAATTGCTTCACCTCGACAACTAGAGTCCAACTAAAAAAAAATAAAAAGACATAGTACATGTATGGATGTTTTTGCTATGTTGGATCAAGGCGACGTACCCACTGAACACAAGCCTAGATTCCAACTGAGAGATCATGAAGCAGAAGCACATGTGCCTAATATGCATGGTAATTCAAATCTGAATCAAATTTAAATGATTCCAATCAAAAACTATATCCTTCTTGCCACGATCATTCTAATCATCCCCAGACTGGATTTTTCCCCTCACACATTTGAGAGAGCAGGAAAAAAAAGAGAGGGGAGGGGGTTCATTGGAGACGTCAGCAAACATGCATTCATACTTTCTCCCCATTTTCTGCTCTCTCTCTCATGCACGCGCGCGCTGCGCTCTCTCGTTCTCCTTCTGTCTCTTCCTTCCTCCCTGTTTGCCAGCTGCCCTCCCTCGTCATCTTCTAGCCACCATGAGCACCAGATAACCGCCCGCAGGCTTTCCACACACATCATGGGTTGCTGCCTCTGTAAAAGTCACAAAGGTCAGTCTCGAGATGTGCGTTTGTGAATGTGTGTCACAAAGGTCAATGTTGAGATGTGTGTGTATGTGTGTGTGTGTTTGTGACCGCAAGTCTGAAAGTTACTCTGATCTTTTGCTGCTCGCGAGAGTGACTGACATGTCAAGGGCATGAAGCGTCAGACCCTAAAAATACCCCAAACAAATAAAAATACAATCATGACCTAATTCCATCCAACAAATGATCCGTCTGAAACACAAATTCATCTACAAAAAAAATTAAAACTTATCTTCATCAGCTAGCTATTACCACATGAGTCTGGGAGCAGCCATGCCTTATTTGGAGCAGACCTAAATCCTGATAGGACTAAGCCATTGAAAATGCTTCTCGTCATTTGTATTCTAGGAGGTGATGTTTACATGCAAATGCTCACCCGGGGCCTTCCTATTTGCAAAAGTTCAAAATGAATGAGTTGCTGAAGTGAGTTGACATTCTTATCAAAGATGAGATCAAAGTCTAATCATGTCCAATATTTTCTGTCTGAATCTGTAATGCACTCTGAAAATATTCAGAGCAGGAGGATGGCAAATCAGGAGTGTGTGCTTGTGTGTGTGTGTGTGAGTTTGTCCCCGCTCTGGTGACTTAAGTAAATGGAAGGGTATCACTCGCCTCCTGTTGCTGTAGTGTTTCCATAGCAACAACCAATTGTCTTGACGCCACCTCTCAGGGGGAAACCCCAAGTGTGTGTCCACTGACCTTTTCAAGGATGTTAATTGTCATTTCCTCTTGTCATTCAATGAGCCTTGCTTACAAAATTATCTTGGTAAAAGGATTCAGTCGAAGGGATGTTTGGGAAATCGCTTTGCTTGACCTTTGGCTGGAAAAATAAAGAAGTAATAGTTAGGAATGGCCTGAGCGCTGTCTAGAAACACACATGAGCACTCAGACAGTAGACGTGTAATTAGCGTGTGCTTCATCCACAGAGCTCTATCCCCTGACAGTGCTACACGAGGGTCATCCTCCAATCTCCACCAAGGTGAGTCAACCCGCACCCCAGAGGTCAGTCTTTTTATTATGTATCAGAAAACTAATAGTGTATGTTGTCTTGAAGCCAGAAAAAAATCTTATTTCTGCTCAATTTACTTCTGTTTAGAAAAAGTTCTACTGGAACAGCTGAACTTTACTTGATGTTAATCTGTGGCACTCCTTAACATGAATTTGAATGATTGAACTCAGCTACATCCTCAGATTTAAGCGGGTGTGCACACTTATGCAAGCACATAATATCAGTTGTTTATCTATATTTCCCCACCTGCAAAGATTTGTTTTCTTTTCATAACAATCATATTAGTCTCTGTTTTTATAGCATGGAAACCTGGCATTTGAATAGGGGTGTGTAGACTTTTAATCCACTCTCGTTATCCTTCTAAATATAGGTTTGAAAGTTGCAAACAATAAGTCTTTTCATTTCATAACAAGTGTGAGGTAAGCGTGATTCTCAACAGATTGTGAGTGTCAACAGATTCAATCTGCTCTTGCGTCACACTTGAGAAAATGCCAAAGATAATTCCAGTCTTCAAAAAAAGGTGTCCAGATACTTTTGCCCTTTTCGTCATTCTCTACGAATTGAAGGGGAGAAAGAAAAACAGGTAGCGACTCCCCATCGATTTTATTCTCAGCATGTTGTAAACAGGTTAAAGTGAATGAAAATGGGGCCAGAGAAAAAAAAATTGTCAGTATTGACCATAGGTACTTTGCTGCGGACATTTCATGCGTTTGACATAACCCCCTTGGATCGCATTTTTTTTCACCATCGCCATCAATCTGTCCTATTATTATTTTGAATACAAGAGGAGCGTTGTAATGTGCTCGATTTTCAGATGAAATACCAAACAAAACACATCATTACTGATTATTATCAATTGCTGATAATAACATTTAGGATTATCATGGCTGATAACCAACAATGACAAAAAGTTCAAAGATAAACCAAAAGGTGCTTTTTAACAACTATCCCTGTTACATTTATAAAAACAGTTTCAGCGAGCTAGCTAAATAGCTAATTCTATCCGAAAGTGATCCCACATTTCCAATGATCATTATGTTATTTTGTTTTCATTGACAAACCCTATGCATGCTTCTCAACTGAAATATTTCATTTTCTTTTCCTCAAATGCTGTAATGAAAATATTATGTTGGTGTGCAGGATGAGCAGGCTCCATCAAATGGCCGAGCAGCAGAGAAAAGCAACCATTACAACATTGGCGAGCTTGCCACGTCCTCTTTGTTAGGTGAGATTGCGTGCACATTTGGGATGACACAAAAACAAGATGAGCTTCACCATGAATGCAGTGTGGGAAACGATATTAGTGACATTGGAAGGAAGGTTCGTAATGTTATTAGTCTCTTCTGTGCTGTATTATACTGTATGCATGCCCACTTTTCATAGAAAAGTGGACAATTAAACATTCAAGTATGATGCCTATTAGTCTCAGCTCAGCTGCATCCCTCTTTTCATCATGTACTTTTTAATTATTGAAAAAATTGGTTTTAAACTGAGTTAGAGATTTAAAAGCCAAATAGAGATTTTTTATTTTTTTTAGAAATTACTTAGTGTGATTAATTAAAGTATGTACAGAACTAGAACAGGATTTTTGATTACATGATTAAAAAAAGAAAATTCTAAAAACAAAAATCCCACATTGAAGTTTTAATGTGGAAAGGGAGTAATATTGAGAAGTTTGGTCAATATCTGGAGTTCTCATTTTTGTGTCTAGTCTTGTATTTGCCAAAATAATCCAATTTTCCAAGGAATAAATATCAAATAAATAAATCTGAGTCCATGTTCAAGGTGGAATCTCGACTGGCATCTATTTATTTAGTATGTGGAATGGCTGATTATGCGCTGCAGTCTAACCGTGTGACAGAAAGAGCGCGCCATCAGTGACAGATTGACAGACATTCCGTCAATATTGACGTTGCAAAATTGCCAGAACGACTCAAACTTGTTCGAATCAGGTCTTGTCTAATGGTCGGGTGGATGCCGAGTGCATCTTAATGTCAAATGTGGAAGCAGGCGGTGGAGGAGGCTTGCTTGCAGCCTGCCTGCCTGCCTGGCAGTGGCTTTTTCCCTTCATGTCGGCTTATTAAGGCCACTAATGATAAAAAAAAAAATGGAAAGAGAGTTGTTTCAATTATCAAAATAGCCGTCTGATTGCAAATCAAAGAGGAGTGTTTCGCATCAGGAAATATTTCAAATTTTGTGGTCACGAAAATAGTATTTTTCTGTCTTTGATTTAGTCTTGATCTCATCTGGACTTGGAATTGGACTCGGACCTCGGGGACCCGGACCTAACTTGGTTTCGGACCTTTTTTGTTGTGACTCAAACTTGCTTTGAACTCGATAACGGTGGACTTGACTATAACCTCGGTTTGCGTGGGGGTCAGTGTACTGGAGAAATAGGACCAATGAATATTTCCGAACAGCCAAACAGAGAAAATGACGACAGCCGTGCCATTAATTTTGCTAAACCAACAAAGCCGCTGGGACTGTCACGGCAAGATTTCATTATAAATTTCAACTTCTATTAATTCATGAAAGATCAATATTTTTCCTTTTTTAATGGAGTTGTTCTTCATTTTATGACCTTATCTCACCTGAATGACTTTCCACATTATCCCCATCCTGGCTCTTCTTGCACATCTTTATTTCATTCCCTCTATCAAGATGTATCCCTCCCCATTTAGGTCTGGTGGCCACCATAAAAGAGCACATCACCAAGCCCACGGCTATGGCTCAAGGGCGAGTGGCTCACCTGATTGAGTGGAAAGGTTGGGGAGGAGGCGGCGGCGGCGAGGTCCGGGCGGGCGGCGGTTGGAGCAGAGGCTGGGCGCAAGGAGGCGGAAGTTGGGGCCCTGAGGAAGATGAACAATTTTACTCTCAAATGACGGATGAGATCAAGGAAGCTCGCTTTGCTGCCGGTGAGTCAGACAGAAGACGGAATTCAATAGAAGAGGGGGAAAAAAAAACACGGGAACGTTTTTGTTCTCAGGCGAGCACAATCAATACAGTTCTCGGGAACAATGACTCACATGGGGGGGAAAAAAAAACAAAAAAACATGTTTGTGTGCAGGAGTAGCGGAGCAGTTTGCCTTGGCTGAGGCCGCTATGAGTTTTTGGTCCTCGAACGACTGCTTTGAGCAACCTTCGACTAGCTTGCAAGGTTGGTTGTGTTGGCGTTTCTTCTTCTCTACATTGATGATCGAATTCCACTCCAGAGGTTTCTTGACGCTCCCTTTTTAAAATCTCCGCAATTATTGCATTCTATAGAGGCAACAATGAGCACACAAAAGATTTTTACCACGTGTCGCTGGAAAATCCATTTAGGCATCCATGTGAGAAGAAACTGCTCGTTCATGCTCACCATCTGAGTTCTTGTGCATGGATGTTGATTAGCTGTCATGATGGAACGGCAACAAAGGAATAATCCAAAATGGTGAAAAGTTTTGAATTCAGACGTGACATGGTGGAAGCATAACGGACTCGATGCAGTCCGAGCACGAGATCAGCAAGCGCAAACTACGTTTTCTTTTTTCCCTGTTGTCTTGAACAAATCGAGTTAATTTTCGACATGTTCATTAGGGGCATCAAGGAGCCACCTGTTGTCTCACTTCCTGTTGGATGACGCGAGCATCGCCACGCCCCAGTACCTGCACAGCGTCCAAACCAAGACGCATGGCGACAGCCGGCTCGGCGGCCCGGTAGCCCCGGAACCACCCCCCGTGGCCTCCATTAAACGGCAGGACCGAAATTGGACCGGCGAAGATAAATGCAGCGGAGTCACGGCCGAGGCTGCTGTGCGACACATAGACAGCAGCTCGTTGTCTGAGGATGATGTGTTTTATAATTAAACACCTTCACATTCTAATCACAGCGGTGCCTTGAGGTACAAGTGACTTGTGAGCAGGAATCGGAGACACAAGTGCTCGATGGTGCCATTGAACTCAATTGAACAGTTTAGCAAGTTGTCAATATTAATTTAACTATCAAACGAAACATAAGAGAATGACGGATTGATTGTGACCTGAGACCGGGCAACTGTGATGTCATTTTTAGTCGCTAGCAAAAAGCAAAATGGCCGCCCCCTGAATTTTGCTGCTTAACACCATATTCATCAGAATGCCATGTTTAAAGACTCGTAGGAGCTCGTACAATTTAGTGAAAAGAAAATTGAAAAGGGAATGAATTGAATTTGTATCTCAAGGCACCCCAGTACTGTATCTGGATTTGAACAAAAGTTTAACACCAGCAGTCACTGAAAATAACTTCCTAAGAATTTCCGTCATGTTCAACATTTGTGAATGTATAGTTGCTTCGCGACACTGGACTTTTCTATTCATTGTACATTAGATATATTTTATTGTCTGTTGAAATTACAGCCAATGGAAAGTGCAGTATTGTGTAAATATCTTGGGATAAAACCAACCATATGATTTGCTGCCCCTTTCTTGTTTATGATCCATTTGTTGCTTCAAAACGAGAGCCAACGAGAACCGGTACAGGACGTTTGAGGAATTGTGAAAATGTAATATTGATTGAAATATATTGCCAATGGAGATAGTCAAGCACCGTTCAAGAATTTAAACAGCTCGTCCACAAACTCACACTGGCTAATTTAAAGTCACCCAATTAGTGCTCAGGCTCTTTATTCAAATGGTTCTCATTAGATGCAAATTAACTGCAAATTAATGAAAAGGTCAAACGTGGCTGTATCTCCTCTGGGCGCCTTAGATTTCTTTGGCTAAATCTTCTAAAATCCTTTTCATCTGGAGGACAAAACACATGTCTTCTTCAAAACGGCAAGAGGACAATGATCCTGAGCACGCGATCCGACTTACCTCTGACCACGTGACCCGCCCGAGCAGCCTTCCTCTGTCGGCGACAAACACAGTCTGACCCCCAGCAAGGCTCAAGATGCTGAAAACCTGAAGGAAACAACACACTTCAGTCAATATCAGGCACAATGCTATCGACAGCCCAATAATTGATGCGCCCCAAACTCACCTCCTGAATGGTGCTTTGAGGACACAACACAACAGAAGAAGGTCGAATGTTGCATACCTTCTCTAGATGTCCATCAACTCTCTGAACAAAGAAAACAAGACTTTTTTATTTGTTGCGTTTGCGTGTCCAGAAAAGTCGATGAAGAAAGAAAGAATGGCACTCCTCTGTAAGCGGCTTATTTCGAGATTCAAGATGAGTTGGAGATGATATTTAACTGGATTAATCGGTTGAGGTGTACTTGGGTTTAATTGTACTTTCTTAGTCTGTTATAGTTTTTTTTATGATTCGCCAACTCTGCTGGGGGGGTTACGGTAATACCGTTCAGTCGCCCATTATTAAGCAGCTTCTCTGTTTGTATCTTTTGGGAGAATCTTTCAGCAAGCACGTGCAAGCCCTTTGTGAGTGCCTGTGCTTTGAAATTGAATTACCTATCCAAGCTTTTCGCTTTAATGCTGCTCTCGTGTGTGTGTGTGTGTGTGTGTTGTTTAACCTGAGAATTCCCGCATCGACGCAGGAACATCAGCAGCTGCGATCGCATGACAAAGCCCAGCAACGTCGGTGTCTCTTCATTGCAGAGAAGAGCACATCACAAAGATTACCGAGAAACTTTCCTTTTCTAATCATTAATTACAATCAGCCTACCATGCGAGTCCACCACAGGGATTTGAGTCTCGCTGCTGCTGTTGACAACCTGGCGGACCTCCTCCGGGCCAGCTGCTTTCTGCAGCTGCACTGGTTTTGACGCTCCCAAAAGGTGTCCCACCTGAGTGGAGAGAAGCCTGTCAAAGAAGAGACGCGTTATCCTCAAAGTAACTTCCAGTCGGTGGCAAATGCTCTTATCACAAATTTGTCAGCACAATTCCGTGGGGATTTAGGCTGCTACAGAAGGATATATTTGATTTGCTTCCCTGTCAACGGCGTTCAGGTTTGGATTCTTCTGTAGATATCATGCTCAGCATTAAAATGATAACAAGTTCTTGCGTTTTTTTTTTTTTTAGGGAAATATACTTTAAATCATGCCACACCCCCCACATGTGAAGAAAACGGATATCATCGACCATCTGTCTAATATTCCCGACAGCATTTGGTGACATTTGAATATACAAGCTCCTGAAAAAACGATTTTCAAGAGTGTTCACATCTCCTTGCTCAGGGACCAATAAGTCTTGGATATTAATATTAATATGGCAGGACCGTTTTTCAAATGTGGTCTACATTTGCAAATTGCACCAATTGCAAATGAGCACATGAACGTTGGCATACCCGGGATGAGCCATGACGAGTGAGGGCAAGTGTGGCAGCTTCTTGCAGATGGAAACAGCGTCATAGAAAGATGGCCGGCCGCCCGCACGAGCCACGCCGTTGGCCAGCACGGTGGCGAGGAGGGCGGGAACAACATGGCTGAGTTGACCGGTTAATTCCAAGGCCAAGAGGGCCGGTGATAAGGTGTGCGTCACAGCTCCGGAGAAGGCTGCTGCACCTTCACACAATAGGTCTAATTATGCACAATGGCGCCTTGAGTCAAATGTGTTCTTCCACTTCAACACAATACGATTCCACAAGTGTTTACTGAAGTGGCTTTTTTACCAACAAGTGCGTATCCCCCAGGATTGATAGAAGACAATTTCTGTGGATGTGAGGAAACGTAAATGATTCCTTCTGCAAACAAACGGCCCAGAGCTGCCCCTGGAAAAACACAAAATCTGTATAAACTAACAAACCTTCTCCACAAATCACAGCACTTTTTTTTTTTTTTTATGTGACAATTCCTAATCCAACAACCAGTATTCCATATACTGAAAATGCCTACACATCCCAGTTCAAATGCATTTAGTTATGTTTTTCCACTAATAATGTGTCCCAAAAAGAAAAGAAAAACTGCTGATGTAAATTAAATTTGTGCAATGGAAAATGACTATACTTTAATGTGTATATCTACGTTAGCACAAGTGTTGTCATTTACAAATATATTTTATATACGCTACTTTTGAAAAACACATTTTATGGATTGCTTTTAACTTCCTACAAAGGTGGATGTCGACTTAGCAATAGCAGGCAGTGGCGGTGCTAAAGGGTGGGCTGCAGGGCAATTGCATCTTTCTGAACTATGCCCCCCTCAGGCGCCAGACAAGATCATTGACGTTTGGGCATTCTCCCATTATTCCAGAAATGTTTCTCCACACTTCCCCCCCCCCGTCACCAAGGAGCATATATTGAATGTTAATCAGCATTAAAAAAATTAAAAAAGGAGGCTGTACTTGGCCACCCCAAGCTCCACACCCAAGGAAAAAAACAAATCTTAGCTCCGCCAGTGTTCTAGGGTGATAAGTACTGGTCCAAAAATGCCATGAAAATTCCAATAACATTTTTTTTCATTTAAATATAATCGAAAATGTGCCGTTGGGTAGGTCAATCAGGGCTATCCAGTAGAAATCCAAATCTTTTCACACAATTGCCAAATTATAGTCATCTTGTTTGGCTATTGCGATGACACATCCAAAGCAATTGTTACTTCCTCACTCACCATAAATGAAGACTGGCATGAAGTACCCGGCCGGGAGAGGCAGAGTGCAGGCAAGCGCTAACATCCACAGCTGAGAATCAACAACATAAATATGACTCACCGCAAGCCTCGCTAATCCAATTCACCGTTTGCTGCATCAATTTAACGCAAATAATGGCGGCTGAAAGGTACAAAGGCTTATTATAGACAGACTGAAGAGAGGGGAAATATGTTTCGTCATGAGTGAAAGGACACAAATAAAATAAGGAAGTGGAGGAAGAAATTTTTCGAGAGAATGACATAATAAGAGAAATTGTGTTAAGATGAAGACTGTTGAGTTCTTGCCAATTTACCCTTCAGTAAAAGGTTTGCAAACACGGAAATTTCACGAATGGGCTGAATATATTATTTTGCCTTCAAATGTTTGTTTTACCCAGTAACAACATGACCAAGACCACTGTGATTGGTTTCTCATTAATCTCACATTTTGTAAGGAAACGGAAAAGCCAGTCACGATAAAACTTTTCAGAGGAAGACGCTGCTGCCTCAAAGGTTAAATCATCTTTAAGCAGCTCATTGTCCTATGAAAATGTCAGCCGCTCATATTAGCACTCATTTTGTCTCTGGTACATTCAGTCCTTTATTTGTACCTTCATGAGCAGAAAGACGGTCAGGGACAGGAAGACGGAATGCTCAGAGCAGCCCCAATGCGTCTCCAGATGCCACGAGGCGTTGTGAGATTGAGACGTCCATGCTGCCTTTTCAAGCAAGGAGCTAAGCAGCTGCTTCATGGTGGACTGAATTCAACAGAAAACAATAAAGCAGTGCAAAGTAAAACAAATATTTATACATATGTGCAAAGTGCTTTGTTGCAGCCGTTGTGAAATACGCTGTGTAAATAAAGTTTTATTGTATTAACAAATGGCCATCTAATGGAAGAGCGTTTCAATATTTAGTTTGTCACAATCTGTGCTGTGCTTAATCTCTTAAACTCTAAAGCCCTACATTCACAAAATTTTTTTTTTGGATGAAGACCCACCTCGGAAGCCATGTGTTGACCCACGAAGAGCGGGAAGGTGAGAGATGCCAAAAAGAAGGCGACGACAGCAGAGTACACTGCTTTCCTGCACACAAAACCATGATTCATTTCATTTTCATTTGATTTATCTCGGCTCGAGTACGTTGAGCCATCTTGCGTATGATCGAGGAACTCCCCCTTAGAAATAAAGCAGCCTTGCCTTACAATTATTATATTCAAGTAAAGGCTCCACCATTTTGTGTGTGTGTGTGTGTGTGTGTGCTCACTCTGTTTTCAGCATATTGATGAGGCCGGCGTTTGTGCTAATGAGCTGCAGCATGAGGCGATGCAAGGAAAGGTACAAGCAGCTCACAGCTCCACAAAGCAGCCTGTTTCTGGCACAGATACACACACACGCACAAAGTCATTAGCAGCCATGATGAGGCTAATTGGAACAATAACACAACAGCTCAGAGTTTCCACATGACCTCATGTGAATATGAATCAGTTTGACGTCTTCACAGGGATTGGAAGTAAATTGGATGTGAAGAGTCAGAGCTCACCCCAGCAGAGCAAAAAGCACAATCTCCGACGGCAGGAAGGGGAAAGCCGTCGGGAAATTGGTTTGAAACAACACCTGAAGAGTCTCTGGAGGACACAACAAATCAAATCTTGCCTCATTGATGTTACTTTTAGTTTTTACATATCAGCCATCGGCGAACGATTCAATCCAAAATAATGATTAGGCTCATGAAAACAATTCTAAGGTGCGTATCTGTTTGCACACAGATAACGATTTGAAAACCGGCAGGGTTCGACATGCTGTGTTAAAATATCCGACATCAGGCAGGATTTCTATGTCACTCCATCGTCTCTATAAATAGCTTTCCGGAAGCCTTTGGAACCTCGACGTATCGATTTGTGCCCTCCAAGCTGGAAGAGCATTAAAAAGGATCTGTTGCCGATGTTCGAGCGATAAGACTCAGTGGGAGTCTTGTTGTTCCTAGCTGTGAAAAGCGCCTTGAGAAAATCTCTTGGAAGAAAAAAGATCAACAGATTGCTTGGACCGAATGGCCAACACCAAAGGTAAAACTAATGAATCAAAATTTTAGAAGGATCTGTCCTTATTATTCATTGGATTAAAAAAGAACATTTGATTGATTTATGACTGTGGGTCGATCACGTTTTACCTTCATCTCCACTCAACACTGATAACAAGCGGAAGGTTAAAGCACCGCAAACCACTGAGAAGAAAGATGGGAAGTAATTGCGCATGGCAAAGTGAGAGGACATCACCTCCATGCTGAAGAGCACACCTACGGGAATAGAAAAGGAGAAAACAAACACTCAATGTCATGAACTGTTCTGTTTGTAAATTCTTTTAGGTGTTGTCTTAATGAGTTCAATAAATCTGCCTGGCTTTGCTTTGCACAATAACAATAAAAAAATGAAAAAGATGGAGGACAAAAATGGAATCACAACTTAGAAATAATTGAGGATTTTTTTCATACCACTTATAGGTGCTCCAAAGCAGCTAGCGACACCGACTGCGGCGGCGACAATTAGCATGTCTCCGTCTGCTTTCTTCTAGAGAACACAAAACACACACACTGATTTATTTAAAATTCCATTTACCAGAATTATGTGAGCGGCATGCTAACCATTAGCAAGTCAACAGTGTTGCGCTAGGACATTCTTAAGTCTGTGTTGTCAACTTGTGTAAATACATAATGAGTAATTCTTTGTTTAATGTTTCAACTGAGAGCTACGTTAAACAAATTGAAGCCTTTTTGTTGGACTGTTCAATATATGCCACATTTTGTTTTTAAATGAATTGAGTTCACCCTCTTAAGTAGTATCACTCATATCCCCAAGTACAATTATATTTATATTGAAACAATAAAACATGTCCATTCACCTTCTTTGTGGTTTGCAGCAGCGAGCAAAGCTTGCTCAGGTAGCTCGCCATCATGGTGCAAAGATGCACAAATGGACCCTGATAATAGGAAAGAAAAAAACCTTGACTACATAACAAAAATGATTTTGCAGCCACATGTGGAGGAGGTAAGAAGCCTCTCACCACTTTTCCTAGGAAGATTGTGCTCCCTGCTGCCAGTGTACAAATGAGACCCAGGAACTTGGCCATCATGTTGGTGAGCGATAAGTAATGTGGTAGTTGGATGCCGGTCAGCATGGTCCTCACTTCTGGTATCCCAGAACCTGATGGAACACCAATAAAGTCTCAAAGTAGGGCTAACTAAGATCCACCCATCCACTAGGGGGCAGACTTGCATCGTACGCTTGCTGTGTATTAATAACCAGCATTATATGCATTTCTCTGGGATTCCATAAAGATGATTTTGAGGACTTTAATATAGTATTAAATTTATAACCGTGACTGTATATTTATATTGGGAAAAGAATGAGTGGTTTGCGCTGCCATTCTTTGTCCAAATAAAAAATAAGCCATTTAAAAAAAATGGAGTAATTTGTTAAACTATCATTAGCTTTTTGTAATAAACAACAAACTCCATTGCATAACTGTTAAATATGATCATGAAAACCTTTTATAGAACTGATTATAATTATATAAACAGATCATGTTTCATTATGCCAGTTTAATTAATGGAAATTTGATTGATTGTTTAACTTTATTCACATGCGTGTGAGTTGTTTACATAAACATGTCTTTTTTTTTTTAGCTTAATGTCAATTCTGCCTTTTCATCTTGATTTTACCACTTGATTATATAGCGTACATCACAATCAATTGTATGATTATTGGAATTGACCTGTGCAGTGGCAGACAAACCTGTAGAGAAGGGGCAGATGTTGTGGCAGAGTGAAGCTGAGATGGCACATAGGCATGCTGGGTAGAGAGTCCAGCAAAAGAACTGCAGCAGATTGTTGCCCTCCAGCTGGCTGTAAAGCCACTGGTGAGCTACAAGTAAACACGAGATCATATACTGCATCCTATTGAAATTGATGACCTCCAGAAATTATTTAGTAGGATTTATAAAAAAATAAATTGAATAAAACTTGAATTGATGGTTAATACGGTTAATGATAATATCATAATGTGTTTTTTTGTACCTGTGAGGAGCTTGCTTACACTCAGGTCCATAATAAAGCTGAGAACGGCGCTTAGAATTCCAAGAGCAGCATAGATGTACCATTCCATCGCACACATTCTTTCCAGACAACATGTTAGCTTCAAAAGACAACCTGTGGAATTCAAATAAATAACATGCATTCATTAAAATCTGCAAAATAAAGTGCCATCTTTAAAGCATTGTGGATTTGCTATTTGTTTCCTTTTCTGTCTCTCCTCACTCAGCACACTATAAGTGTGCGGCGGTTAACATTCAAGTTGACCGCAGTTTGGTTATTTTCTTTTAGAAAAAGACATGCTGTGTGTATTTTGCACATGCCCGAAACCGCAGCATCTTTTTTTGCCATCCATCCATTTTCTTCATCTCATCTGAGCAGAAACCTAAATGAAGAAAATGGATGGATGCTAGATCCTGCAGTGAAAGAAGAAGCTTGACCTCAATTATCTTAATACTGTAAATGTCAACTGCACTAAGGTGATGTTTGGATGGCATCTGCGCCGATCAGAGTGGAAGGTCAAACCTTTGACAAACCCACGGAAGCGTCTGTGTGGTTTCCCTGGATGAACGCGGAGCAGGGTTCTTCTCTCCTGCATGCGGCTGTGGCTTGCACTCTGACGAGTCTCATCCATGTATCTCATGCTGCCTTGAAAGGTTTGGGTTAATTCTTGTAAGTAAAATGGATGTCGCCTCTTGGTTAGGCAAGCTAAACCCCAAACTGGAAGGACTTACCTGAAAGACGCTGTGGATATGTGTGCAGGTACGAGCGTGGACATTAAGACAATTGAGGCAGTCGCACTTGAGAGAGCTGCAAAGATTGCTAGCGGCCATTCATATGACCTGACCGGACAATCATTTACTAAAACAAAACACAATCAAAGTCACACTTTTAAATGTAAATTAGGGGAAAAAAAGGAAAAAAATATTTTATATTGTCTATAAAAACACTGCACTAAAATTCAATTGTGTAGAAGTGTAAATGGCAAGTGTGTTGATTATGAAACGCCCTTCATTTGACCTTACATGACCTGTCTCAAAGTCAGGCTCCCTTTAAAGGGAGAGTGTAAACAATGTCTTTCATGTCTCCCATGACACACACACACACACACACACATACACCCACGCGCATACCTTGAGGAAAGAATGCAGTAGTTAGTGTTTGATTTTGCACATTTCCACCTCCCCTTCACACTTCCAATTAGCACTTGTGCTATTTCAGAGATTTGAGATCTGCAAGCATCAGTTGCACACACACACGCACACACAGGTAGAAACTTACAAAACTTGTTTCCATGGAAACACTCCACCAAAGGGGAAATTGGAGTTGATTTTTCATTAACAATAATTAAACCCAGTAGCAGTAGTTGCATTTGGCACTTGGTCCTTAGCTTGCTCTGACCAACCAGTCGGAGGACAGGAAAAAAATTCTGGCCCCCAGCAACTAATAGAAAATCTGTGTGATTAGACGAACAATGTAATCATTAATATGATTTGAGTTGGATGACCCAGGATGACTGATTTTGAAGGCCCTGGGCAGATTAGACTGACATGGTAACAGGCAGGGGCTTAACTTTTAAATCTAACCGGAAGCATTTGAAAGCATCAAAAATCTAGCTGAATCCGGCTACTTTTGTCCTGTTTTGAAACTAGTTACAATCATCTTGTATTGCTTCTCATCCACTAAAAGTTTTTTTTGTAACATGAGAAGATCTTCCATCTACGGTGATGGGCTGTTTGCCTTATGTAATGCACAGCAGCTGAAAGAGAGAGACACATGGTCTGTTGGGAATGTACACAAACAAACGCATGACGCAGATTTAATGTCACTGCTGAGACAGGCTGGCTTACTTATTTTTCATTTTTTTCAATGAACGCATCCCGTCGAGCCACTTTCCCTTCTAGCGGCTGTGACAGATCTGTTGTCCATTTGAACTTGCTTTCCATCAGATGATTGGAGTTATTTCCGTAGTTGCCTTTTCATATCTTGCCTTCCCGATGATTTGCTTCTCTGTTTTCACAAGTGGACCATATAGAGTCATTGGTCACAACTTTAGGTGTAATGACATTAACTATGAAAAATGGATCCAAAAAAGATAATAGTATTATGTTGTATGGACGAGGGAGAAAGCCAGAGAAAAAGAGAAGGAAAGAGTGAGGGAAAGAAAGACAAAATTGCCATTTTTTTAATGCTGACTTGACTGTTGACAGTAATGACAGTCATGAAAAACACTAAAAAACTACAAGGCATTTTCTAACCATCCTGTCAGTCACCAAATGAATACATTGCTGTATGAATTGTCGTTTGCATCTGCTTTGCATCTGAGCTGCCCACAATGAACATTCCCAGCATGTGAACATGCTCAAGCTTGTGATGTACCGACGACGCAAACACCTCCTAACGACATATACCAAAGCCATGAATTAAATGGGAATGTTTGAGATGCCATCGTGCAGATGTCACGTGCTGGAGATAGCGCTAAGTCCCCGTCCGTCTCCCGGAGAGCTTTGTTTTCCAGCGCATTCTTTCCGTCTTTGTTTGGCTTGCAACTTCACCTCAGAGATAAGATTTTTTCCATGCTGCTCACAGCTTTGTTTGTCCGTCATGCATGTGTCAATCATTGTTTTAAAAAAAAAAACGTTTCCCGAACTCATGAGCAGTTGGGTGATGCAGCACAGTATGCACACACAATCTATTTCAGGCTTGACAAGGCAGGAATGGCAACTGTTACAGGCGGTCTCCATGAACTTTTCCGAGCACAGAGCCCTCCCGTCTCTCGCTCGGTGATAAAAATAGAGCATTATCACACACGTGCACACCTCCTGCCCCCACAAGGGCACTTGATGCTTATATGGGACATAAGAGGGGGAGTGGCTCTTCAAAAAAAGTGCCAATATAAGCGCATGCTCGAAAAACAAAATTGCAATTGATGATAAGGAGATAAAGAACCAAGAAAGAAAGTCTTGTGATATTTACTAGCTGGAAAGTGTGGAAAAAAGGAAAGAGCTAGCTCAGCCATCCATGAGTGCGAGCAACTCTTCTGCCTACCGATCGGAGCGGAGTTTTCATCAGACGTCGTCGTCCTCCTCCTCCTCCAGTAAGCCGTACGTGGAGAAGAGTCACGGGATGTTTTCGGAGGACTTTGGCTCCTTCATGAGGCCTGGGGGAGACAAATTTTCCAGTAAGTGAAAGGCAATGTCAGATGGAGACAATAGGCCGGATGAACGAAGCAATGTGTAACAACTTTTATTCCTTCCATGGCCACGCTTCTTCTATTATCCATCCACTTGGAGTTTTTAAAGGTTCGAGATCTTGGACATTGGGGACTGTGTCTCTGGTTTGGCAAATTGGGGTCCCTCTTTTTGAGAAGGTTTGTTCAAAAACTCCTCGATGGTTATATTAAGTTTCCTTCAAGTTACTTAGGGCCCAGAATAGACCTGCAGCTCCTTTGCATAGGAAGGAGCGAGAGGAGGTAGCGAAGGCATCTGGTTAGGATTCTTCACAGACGCCTCCTTGGTCAGGTTTTCCAGGCGCAAGCCATGACGCACTTGAGAGACGTTGGCCGTTTCTCAATAGCGTGCTTGCGATCTCCAGAAACTTCATCAGTCAGCGATCGAAAGTACAGATAAACATAGAATACCAGGATGTTGTCCTTGGCAACGAGCTTAAAACTAGGATGCAATGGTTGGTTTTGTTCCTGGTGGTGTTTTTTCCGTGACGTGTGAATTCCATAGATCAATTTGAAGGATTTGTCACACAAATGAACTAGTTGGCGCTGAAGATAACAAGGACGGATGATATATGGTAGACACGCAATCGAATGGGAACAAATCTGCAACTTCCATAACTGGATTGGTTGTGACTCCAACCCCATCAGTATGTGGAAATGCACTTTCCAGATGAAAAAAAAAAAAAAGGCCCACTGGTGCTGATTCTATTTTTCCCCACTCTCAAGGTGTTACCAATCAATGACGGTGAAATCTATTTCTGTAGCCTTTGCGAGTTTCGGCTTGGTTTCACACTTTGATTTTTGTCTCGATCCTAAAATTGAAAAATCTATCCAAATGTTTGGATATACCAAAAATAAATACCTTCCATCAAACCACTAATATGTGCACGTATGACCTTGACATGAACTCCACACAGGACGACGTGTCCCACTTGTTTTGGGTGCACTACAATAGACACACTAACTGGAGAATGCTGGACTGCCTGCCATCAGCGTGACTTCAGACTATCTGAATAAGAGGCATCAGCAAGCGGTTGCTCGGTTACTGGGGTGCACACAAATACACGTGCGTGTGCGTGTGTGCGTGGTATAGCTATGTCGTGAGGTCACAATGGCGCATGCACCAAGACATGCAGACAGCTGACACTGTCCACACTTCTATCATTGTTGACATCTTGACTCATCTATGCGTCATAACATTTACTTCCATCCACTGATGAAATGTCAGTAGGAAAGAGAAACTATTTTCTTACGATATAAAAAGTGAACCATTTTAAATATCTACAGTAATTATATTTTCACCAGATTAAAATCGGGTTGTCTTTTAAACATTATTCTAGTCAGAAGCGGCAAAAGTAGTGACACTATGACGGTAAGAACAAAAATAGACTGATTAAAAATAGAAGTACAGATTCAATTGCTTTTTGTAAGGACAGAAATCATACAGACTCTGAAACTACTCTTTACAAAAATAAAAAAAATATCTTAGAAGTGCATTTACAGTGTTCCCTCACCTTCCGCGGTGATGCGTTGAAAATCGAGAAAACAATCACTCCTCCTATCTCGCCTGTGTCTAAATAGCTGTAATAGATGATGATGATGATGATAATGGCCAGTAGGTCTGACCAGAGGACAAAAAATGTGTGAAAATTCAACTATCCAAAGACGATTAATAATCGATTATTTTGACAATTAATCAATCCATAAAAAATATTTCCATCCCTATATTTAAAGAGGAAATTCATTTAAGTTGACAATGCGGAAAATGCACAAACATTAATCAATTAACATTTAATTAGTTTGGTCTGTATTATGTCGTGACAAAGATTTAAAAAATAGAAAAATGATCCTTTTTTTGTAGGCGGGAGCGGCAAGATCAAAGCGCTCGGAGATTCCTACCAGTTTACAGTGGACGTTCGAGACTTCTCCCCTGAAGATGTCATCGTCACCACATCCAACAACCAAATTGAAGTCCGTGCAGAAAAAGTAAGCAATGGTTTCTTGCACTTTCATCAGAAATACCAAAGTTTACCATCTTACTTTTCACACAGTCCAATTGCAGTTTCATCCACTAACAAAAACAATAGCTATTGAATATTTGTCACTTTATCAACTGTTCCTTTCCCAGTTGGCCCAGGATGGTTCCGTGATGAACACCTTCACCCACAAGTGTCAGCTACCTGAGGACGTGGACCCCACCTCTGTGACATCATCACTCGGCCCCGAGGGGACGCTAACGGTCCGGGCGCGGCGGCAACCGGCCAAACATGAGCACGCACAGACCTTCCGCACGGAAATCAAGATTTAGACAAGGATTCGCGTTCCAAAATGCACTTGAAATGACTTCTTTTCATGTATTATAGTAGCAGTCGTGTGAATAAAATGCTCACGCTTTTGTGTTTTTGTCCTTTAGAGCCATCCAACATGTCCTATTCATCAAAAATATTCAAATAATTCCAGAGAGAAAAAAATTATCATTTGTAAATGAAAAGAAGTATGTAAAAAAACTGAGCAATTAAGATAATAATAGAGTACTTTTTTTATATGCTGGATAACCGTGTTTGAGTCATTGGCTGGATTAATTTAACAATGTATTTTTTTTTTTTTTTTTATAATGGTGCTTGACCTCGTTAGTCACGGGTGAGCAAAGCATTCGTGCCACTCACTTCCTGGTAGGCCGCTAAGCAACCACTTCCAAATATGGGTACGCCTGCACCAGCGTCGTCCAAGAAAACAAGTGTGGAAGACTGCTTGGAGCCAGTCTGACCCCTTGTGGTTAGATGGTAACATTGCAGCACTACTTTCCAATTACTTCTATTTATAATGTATAGTACTGCATTTTGTTGAACGCAATCTATATACAATACAATCAAGCAAAATGATCTAATAAAAAGCAATACTAATCGCTTGTGTAGTGTCTAAAATTGGAATTCTATCACTTGGCCAGCAGGGGGAAGCAACAACAATGTTTCGAAATACCTCAACTGTACTGCAGTAGTTATTTTGAACCCTGATCCCCTTGTTAAGAAGTTGGGACTTGCCTACAAGATTTACACTTTGAATGTTAAAATGCTATATACAAAGAGTAAATTTTACTCTTTTTCTTACAGGGATTCTTGTTTTGTCATCCTATAATAAAAAAGAAAAAAAACATTGGCTAGTCTGCATCAACAGACAGTTGGGATGTCAAGAGTTCGAAACTCAGCTGCAGCCTTCCTGCGTGAAGTTCTTCATGCTCTCCGTATGCTTGTGTTTTTTTTTTCCAGCCTAGCGCCTCAAATGACTTTTTTTTTTTTTAAACAAGTGTCAAAAACGTTTTATTTAATACGACAATATAAGTGCATAATATCCAGTGTGTTAATTATGGATCTATTTTAAACAAAACATGAGTATGTAAATATGCAGGAAAATTCATGATGAGGAAAAAATGGCAATACAAGTGAGTTTAAAAAAAGGCCATAGCTATAAAGGGAAAATAAGTGAACAAGTGTATAAAATGAGGTTCCAGAGATGTGAGCAATCAAGGCGTTGTCCAACTCTCAAATGTTGAGGGAATGTCAGAAGCATACATGTAATTGCTTAAAGCCGCTGGTGGCTGGAATACTGTTTATCCCACCGCATCGTCGCGGGGCGACCAGTCTCTGAAGCGGCCTGTCCACATGTTGGTTGTCAAGTCTAACTTTTTTTTTTTTTTTTTTAACCTATGCATTACGCAGCAAAAATCCACCAGTTCTTATCTATCTCAGGGGGCAGCCATTTTGCCATTTCCTGTCAGCTGAAAATGACACTCAAAGAGTTCAGCTTGCAAACATCACATGACCCAGCTCAGAAAACAGGTGAGCCGTTACGGTTGTTATCTTTAGGCCCCTCAGGTCCTTGTAACTTTGCAACTGACAGAAAAATCAACAAAAAGTACCTTTTTTCCCTTGACGATTTTTTTAGGGGACAGCCACATTTCAGTCATTGTGTTTATCTTATCCTGGAACGCATAAAAAAGTACAAAACAATCTGCAAAGAAAAAAATGGCAGATTTTTAATGATTCACAGTAATGATTACTGTTAATTACCGTAATTGTTAATAATTACCACATGGTGACCATAAAATGAAAACCAGCTCTCAGTATGATGAACAATGGACACTATTGCACAAGCCATCAACATTCTCATGAAGCATTAAAAAAAAGAAAAGAAATAAAAAGCACATTTCTTTAGTTTACATTTACGGTTTGACATCGACTGGCCTTTTTCTCCCGACAATAAAGATGACCGCGTTTGGCTGGACACTTTATCTTGGATCTGAACGTGAACGTGACCTCATTTCGCCGCTTTCGTTTTGAACATCCTTTCAAAGACGACCTGTAACAGCAGCTCCTTGTTCCTCGCCGCCCTTCCTTCTTATTTTCTTTGCGTACGTACGCCAAAGACAACAAGAAGAATGCTGGGAAAAGTCCCGAAAAGGCCGCGCAACGGACAACCGTTTTGTCCTCCGTCGGTGCGGCGAGGAAAAGCGCGGGGAACTTTCTGTGGTTTGCGTGCACATGTGAAGCTTGTTTGGTTTGTTGAATGGCTTGCATCTGCGAGGGACTCCCAAGGCGGCAGACACAATGAGAGCATAATATTAGGCTAAGGCTCACATGACATGACAGGCGTGGTGATCTACGTATGTGTGTGTTGAACGCTGCAAAACCACCGTCTGCTTCCCTCCCATTTGCTGAAGCTCTAAAATAGTCTTCAGAGGATGTGAAAGCGGCAAAGCTGGTCACAAAGCTGGTGAGATCTGCAACGGCGACACCGACAGGAAGCGCCTTCTTTGCTTCTTTTTAGCGAGCGGACCGCCTCAGCCCTCCCGATGGAGGAGAGCTGAGCTGAAGCGAGCCTCGGGGTCTAACTCAAACCTGCCCTCCATGTGCTCCCTAATTGCTTTAATGACCCTAATTATCTGCCGGGGTGCATGTTGGACGATTAATGGCCTCCACAACATATGCAGACAGGAGGAAATGAAGAGGGAAGGGGAGGGGGGTGAAAAGTAAGGAAAGAAAATCCATCCACTGTGGATAGACATCCTGCTGGCTAAAATAAATAATCATGACGCAGTACTGGCAGTCGGTCTTTTGACGAGAATAGCAAATTGGTTCGACCGGTTTTTGCTTCTTGGCAATTTGGACATGTGCAAAGGATGTGGAGCCCACGCACATCTAAGTCAGTAAATCAGAGTTATTTCTTGAAAACTCTGAATGTCATGTTTCAGAGTCCTTATCTAGCAATCGGTCAGCAGCTCGATTGTGGGGAAATTTAAAGAAAACAAATAATTGCTTTTTCACACACACACAATTGAAGTCAGGGAACCTGTTTTAAATGGAAGCTTTTGAAAAGTGTGTCATCTTGGTTCAAGGCGTAAATTCTTACAGTTGAGAATTGGAAAGGGAATGATGTGCAAAATCCCCATAAGGAGAGACGCAGGACGACCAATATAGACAGAAATTGGAGGATGTGTTTTCTGGTCAGGAACCCAAAGCTAAAGTTAGCCAGGATGTAAATTCCACAGCATGGCTTTTTTTTTCTCCCTCTCTCTCTCTCTCTTGACAAAGGAGGACATAAAAGAAGTTCTTATTTGAAGGTTCCCATCCTTCTCTCTCATCTGGCCTACACACGGAGAAAAGATGTGAAAGACGACGCAAGAAGATAGAAAAGCAGAGTCCCCACGCTTTGGGCACAATGGCCCAAACATGCTAATGTGACCTGGGGTAAACTTTCAGCATGGCTCCAAACGCCAGCGAGGCTCCCTCCCTCCCTCCTCTCTCGCATGGCTGGCTGTTATTTACAGTCCTTAATGACAAGATGCAAAGTTGCGCACATTCAGCCCCTGCCGAGGCGGGATAATCGCATTACGGGCGACGACAGGGACATCAAGCGCGACTCTGTCGGCCAGCCGGCCAGCCGGCCGGCGCTGGATTTGGACACGCTCGCGTGTGGATTTGCATAAAAGTACAAACCTCTGCCCCTCTTTTTCCAGCTCGCACTGGAAAAAAAAAAAAAAAAAAAAAATCCACCACTGTGAGAGAAGGGATGGAAAATGTCTTTCTTCGTTTTGAGCTGCCACACAAAGCCGCGACTATTTTGAGGCCTTCTATTGGTCAGGAGGGGGGGGGGGGGGGGGGGGGGGGGGGGCGAGAGCGCCAAGTCAAGGACAAAGCCTTGCCGGAGACTTTGTGACAAATCCCAGTTCCCAGGCTCCTTTCTTATGGATGAATTCAATACTTAAACATTGACATTCCTCTTTCTTATCTGAAGAATGTATTTAAAAGCTTTGTACTTGAATCAGTCATTTTGAAGGTGACGGCAAGCGTGATAACACCCATCGACCTTGTGAAAAAGAGTCAAATGTTCATATTGCAAAGAAGGACCTGAACACAAATGCTTTTGCTAAGCTTTTTGTGCTTTTCAAAAACTAATATATGGAATAATTTGTGCAATTAATGCACTCTTGGAGGAGTTGCATGTCAAAATGTAAGGATTACCATTTCAAGATCAAATCATCTGTAAAGGCCCTTTTAATGTTTAAAAATAAAAAGGTGAGCGCTTGGGGGGGGGGGAGAAAAAGTTTGATTGGGGCGCTGTGGTGAGTATCCACGACGAGAGATGTTGGCCAAGTGATTTGAGAGTAAATAGTTGCAATGGGTGGATAGATCCAAATATAGATATATTGATATCAAGTCAGTATCATTATTGGATCGATACTAGCTTGAGTAGATAGATACTTAAATTTCTGTTTCGCTCCTGTTTTTTTATGCACAGTTTGGGAATTTTGATTATAGTTCGTTTTTAGTTTTTTTTTAAATTGAGTTAGTTTTGATTAGTTTTCATGTTGGATTTGTTAGTTTTTAATTGTTTTTAAAAATAAAAAAAACAATTATAGTGTCGTTTTACATGTTTTTTTTGTTTGTTTATGGTTTTCATTTGTACGTAAGATTTAAAAACGAGTAACAATTCAACAAAAACATGACTTTGATAACACAGGAACACTTTAACAGTCCACAGACTTTGAATTACAAAAAGTGCAATGCACACTTGGAGAAGTTGCATGTAAAGTTAGATAGATGCATGCATGCACCCTACTTTATTAAATTCAATAAAGCTAAGGATGTCTTGTTTGCCAAGTTGCCGATTTTTGTGGCTTGAATACCCTTTAAGAAATATTAAACCCAGGTGTGCAGTGTACTATTTGCTTTAAATACTGAATATATACTTTTTAATATATGAAGCAAAATTATGAAAGCACTTGTTACCTCGCGTGGCGTTTCAAGATGAGCTAAATCACAAAAGCAGGTGAGCCAGTCGAGCCGAAAACATCCACCAACACGTCTCCTGGCAATGTCGTCATCATACGTCATTTTAAATTGGCTGCGGTTTGATGACGTCACTACTGTGCGAGACATTAAGAGGACTGCAACACCCACAAAACTGTTCGACCAAATCAAATGATTCAAAATAAATACATTTAAAGTTGTCCTCAAAAGTTCGTGTATAAAATTAATTGCCAAAGATGAAAACGAAGGACATATTTGCTACGCTATAGTTAGTTTTTGTTTTCTTAAAATAGCATTTTCGTTTTTGTTTTATTTCGCTATGAAATGTTTTTTCAATTTTAATTTGTTATTTATTTGGTTTTTGTTTAGCACAGAGTGGCTTCCTTTTTAACTAAAAGCTTGAGGCTAGTTTAATTGCTAACACTTTTAACATTTTTTCAATATTTGTTATGAGCTGCTCATCTTTATCAACTTGATCTTTTTAAGCAGAACTCAATATTTTCTCCACAATGACCCAAATCTCATTACTCTCACTTTGCAGAACTGTCATTCTATGTACATGCAAAAAAAGTTCACATACAAAAAGGCCGACAGCATTGTGTGTCAAAAATCAGGATTCCAGACTTTATTGCTCCACATGTGCATGAAAGCAAACTGAACTTTGAATATTTCAGCTATAAATGCGACACAGATTTTTTTAATGACAGAGCCACCTTCAATTATAATCCAAGCTCAGTGTTTTATCAGGCTGAATAAATAGAAGTAAAAAATAAATAAACTATTAAATACATTTTGAAAAAAAAAAAAAGGAAGGTCTTTGACGAAAGATCATTTTTGGAGAGGAAGCTAAAATGGCTTTGGATAGAAATCATGGAAACTGTACACAATGATCTGTTAAGTGACATCATAATATGTAACACCAAAAGAATCCCTTATCCAAAGCTACATGTATCATCTACAAAAGGATCATTTGAAAAATTCAAGTCAAGAAAAGTGTACATCAGTAACACAATAATTTGCAGTCATCAATTAAAAAACAAAATCAAACAGGCACTTCATTGTCAAAGCATTTCTTCCCCATGTTCTCCACAACAGCACATGAGAATGTGGGTGTAGTTTACAAAAATAGACAAGGCCAAACTATTATTTAGTCGGAAATCATCCTCACCGCGACAAGACTCATCCTCTTGACATCTTTTTTTTTTTTTTTTTTTTTTTAGCATTCTGGCAACGCTTACCCGCTCCATCTTCATTACCGGCAGATCAGATCGAGCGCCTTCTCATTTGCACCATTGCTTTTCATTTTTAAAAGCATAACAAGCCATTTCCTGTCACTTTCTAAAACAAACCAAAACCACAATATTTTCAAAGCAAGTGCTACATTAGAAATTCTTTAATCCCAGTGGTTTGGGTGAATTCCCAAATACAAAGAAAAGTGGATTATTTACAGAGTACCTCATACATAAGCCTCATTTTGCTTACAAGATTATAGCTTAGTTTAGTTTAGGTCATCTCCAGCTACTTTCAGACGTCCTCGCCCGATGAACAGGAAGTGGAAGCTGGGCCCTTCCCTTTCTCCCGCCCCGCCCTCACTGCCACACCTTCTGCGTTTGCTCCATGCATGCGAAGCCATTCCCACGAGTGCTGTTTCTATTTTTTTTTTAAAAACAAGGAATGAGTACTTGAGTCCTTTTGCGTATTTCCTCCATCGCTGGCCGATGTTTGCTGCGAGCGTGAGTACGGGATGTTTGTTTTTGCTCGTGCTGCCCCCTGCGGTATCGCTCCAGCTCAATTGGGGAGTCCAAAGGGGCCTTTCAGCTTCAGTGCTTTGAGTTCAAGTCTCCGTGATGGCGTTCACACTGCAAACACACTCAGCGTGCTGGTCTGGTCCTTCAAGCCCAAAATGCTGTAGGCGATTCTTTTTAAATGGCCAGGCAGCCTCACCCCGATGTTCTTGATGTCCCTGTGACGGAAGCGACATGACATCTTGTGAGCGTTTGCAAGCAAGCCCTCGACTTTTCACGCTCCCGTGCCTTGAAGTCATTAAAGATCCGCTCGCCCTCCGCTCATGTGGAGCGGGGTTAAACGTAACAACATGAAAGGACGACACTTTTCGGGCAAAGCCTTCATTAGCGGCTTTAATGATTTAACAATGATTCACTTGGCTGCCGGTGGCCTTGAGAGTGTTTGCAGATGGAGGCGCGCAATCGCACCATTGGCCACGACAAACACTTGAAAGGATTTTGTCATCTGCTTGGCAATCATTGCAAATCACAGCCACTTGAGATGTGAACGGCGTACAGCAGGCAGGAAAGATGCCGCCTCTTGCGGCTTCCTTTTGGCTGCTCGCCCGCTCGGAAAAACCTCTGGCCCTCATTATAGTCCCCAAACAAGCAGATATGATGTGCTTGACTAAGCCTTTTCTCCAAACGTTTGGGCAATTTCATTCAATTCACTTTAAGTGTTCCCATACATGTGAGAAGATAAGACTTAACTCCTCTTACACCTTCAAATTGTCAAGAATGTTCTCTTCCCTTTCAAAGCCGGGAGCCAGATTCAGTTTGCCCTCAACAGCCAAAAGTGACTTTTTGAGGCTTTGCAAAAGCGCCGCTCAGGGCAAAGTGTGTGGGCAGAGGGATGAGAGAACGAAAAAATGGCGTGACCTCAAAAAAAAAAACACGCCACGTCTTTCTTCGTACTTTTTCCATCACAGGCGTTTGTCAAGTTCTGACTGAGGCTGCCGATGAGAATGACGCCAGCCATTTAGCAGATTCAAGAAACGACTTGGACCAAGTCGGGAACAGATGTCCCGCTGAGAGTAAAAACACACTCTCTCAATAGAACGTATCGAGCAAAAGAAAACACTCCCCCCACGATAATATAAAAGAAATATGTGGCGTCAGCAAACATGAGCGTATGTCCAACTTACTCGTTCTTCATCTGCAGGACTTGATCCATGCTGACGATGCCGGCGCAGCTGAAGTTGTCGCTGTACTGGCTCATTTTGATGGATTCCAGCCACTCGGACACGGACCTGAAGGGCGAGCCGTCTGAACCGCTGACACTGGGCAGGCGGATGGATACGCTGCAACAAGTCAATCCCGTGGTTATTAGAAGAAGGAGAACAAAGCAAATGACTTGAATAACAGTAGAAAAAGACACAAAACCAGTTGGAGCAGTCAGGGGGAAAAGTGACGATTGAGATATGACAAAGTTGGCCTTTTGTCTCTTTTCAGTGTCATAAAAAGAAAAAAAAAAAAAGACCTGGCTTCTTACATACTCACACAGACACACAAAAGACAGTTGACTGTGACATGACTGTTTCTTGACAACACGGTTGTCAAACTGGCTCGTGGGCCAAATGTGGCCTGCAGTGTCATTATATTTGGCCCGTACATGGATACAAAAATTCCAAATTGTCTTCACTTTTACAAAATAGAGATTATTTATTACCATTCATCTTTTTTTTTAAATAATTTATACCCTATGATCCCTGTCCATTTTTGTTAGCTTGCCGCTATCTTCTACTCTTAAAACGGATGGATCAAAAGTAACACCCTGTCCTGGAACTTTTCAGACACACCTCATAAATTGTAGCGACAGTTCATTTTTTTTCCCCTTCCATGTCATGTCATTTGTATGATTTTATTGAAGTAATGCTTACCGTGGATCAAAGTCAGCAATGGTCTTAAGGGAGTCTGGACTCCGTAGGAGTTTGTCCAGCAGGCTGACAATGTCCCCGAAACGCGGCCTCTTGGAGCGATCCTGGAGCCAGCACTGCAGCATGAGCTGGTAAACGGCCGAGGGACAGTCCATGGGCGCCGGTAGCCTGAAAGCCTCGTTGATGGCCTTCATCACCTGCGGACAATTTAGCCCCCCCGCCGTTGATGACTCCAAGCGATGGCTCGACATAAGGTGCGGCTTAAAAGAAAAAAAACTCACTTCGTGATTACTCATGTCCCAGTAGGGCCTTTCGCCAAACGCCATCACCTCCCACATAACGATACCAAAACTCCACACGTCGCTGGCTGACGTGAACTTCCTGTACGCGATTGCCTCCGGAGCTGTCCAGCGAATGGGGATCTTCCCTCCCTGTCAAATCAAAATGCCACTAAACTCTTCCAGACGTGCCTTCAAATCCAAGCCATCCACTGTAGTGTACTTCTACTCACACTGGTGGTGTAGGTCCCCTCGGGATCGTCTTCCAGCACTCGGGATAAACCAAAGTCTGAGACTTTACACTCCAGGTTGTTATTGACCAGGATGTTGCGAGCCGCCAGGTCGCGGTGGACGTAGCTCATGTCAGAGAGGTACTTCATGCCTGCGGCGATGCCACGAAGCATGCCCACGAGCTGGAAGGAGGAAATCTCACCGTCTCGGTCCTGATGGGGAAAAAAAAAAAAAACGTTAACAGATGAAGCAAATTTCTTTTTTTATTTTTAGAAGCGGTATAGAAAATGGATGGAGCTAATTAAAATGGCTGTGGATTATGAAAGTGTAGCATGGAGCTATTTTTGAGTTTTTTGGGCCACCATACATCCCATTTCTCCCACGATTTGAATTGAGTGTGAACTCACCCTGAGATATCTATCCAGTGCTCCGTTTTCCATGTATTCTGTCACAATCATGGCGTGTTTAACTGCACACAAACATAAGAGCATGTTAAGAAACAAGTGAAACCATGTTTGAACTGCAAAAAGTCAAGCTTACATTTGGTGACCACCCCCTCCAGGCGGATGATGTTCTGGTGGGAGAATTGCCCCATGATGGAAGCCTCTCCCAGAAAGTCTTGCCTCTGTTTCTCCGAGTAGCCTGGCTTCAGCGTCTTGATGGCCACGGCCACTTCCTGCCTGCCTGGCACTTTGAGAATACCACGATACACCTCGCCAAACTCTCCTGTCAAACACAACATACGGACGTCTGTGAAAAAAGTTTTATTTGTGTAAAATGGATGCAGGAAAAAAAGAAACCGTGTGTGTGGCTGTTTGGCTCGAGGCTTTCCCGCTGAGGTGTGTTCAAGGTTGAGTGTTGTTAAAGCGGCGGGTGGCCTGTGGTGTGGGAGGTGGGGGAGAAAGGCAGGGAGGGGGTTCGGCCATGGGAACCGACCGGGGTGGGAAGGGGAGAAAAAAAATAAAAAAAAACTCCCACTTGAATAAACATCTCACGCGTGGGAGATGGGGAGGGGCCGATGTATCACAAGAGTCAGCATTACGGGACAGGTAGATTGTTATCTTTACCGAACTAAGCCGCTGTCAGTCGACAAGTCAACTGGTGGAAAAGGTGCTGTGTCAACAGCCCCGCTGGGGATTGCGACATCACTCAGCGTGCTGGCCGACTGTCACTCACCAGCTCCGATGACTTTCTGTTTACTGATGTGGCTGGGGTGGATTTCCGTGGCAAACTTCAGTACGGCTGTGTTGGGGTCCTCGTAGGTGTGCGGGTCCACGTAGGTCTTCAGGGGTTTTAGTTGCTCTAAGGGGTCAGAGGACACCAAGGGTCATGACATGAACGATGTGAGAAGAAAGAAAGATTGTTTTTCTTATTTTCAGGTACCTGAGCTAGAGAAGTATGCGTCTTCCGGTCCTTGTCTGGTGTGAGAATTTCTTTTCCTGAATAAGACACACAAAAGATCACTTTGATTGACCACAAATTGAATGGGAGCTCATTTGAAGATTGGTTTGAACCTCCTGTTAAGTTGATTGACTCAAGGGGTTGTCAAAACAAAAGTCAAAAATAGATAGATAGATAGATAGATAGATAGATAGATAGATAGATAGATAGATAGATAGATAGATAGATAGATAGATAGATAGATAGATAGATAGATAGATAGATAGATAGATAGATAGATAGATAGATAGATAGATAGATAGATAGATAGATAGATAGATAGATAGATAGATAGATAGATAGATAGATAGATAGGTAGATAGATAGATAAACAACCCCTAAAATTCTTTAGGAAATGCTGGTCAGGATGTGGGTGGAATGATGACAAAAATTTACAGAAATAAAAAAATTGGCAAATAACCAAAAATCAATTAGCTGGCCTGGATCCTGAAGGTTCTAGCATTTTTCAGGGGGGGGGGGCAGTGCCCCCACAGCCCACCTCTAATTCGGCCGGTGCCTACAACACCTAAAAAAATATAATTAAATACAGAACGTGCTGGCTTCGTGCTATTCTTTAATTGTTCATATAAAAGGATGGAAAGAAAACCATTGGCTATGAGGGCGGCTAAAATTTGTATTTTTTTTTCTGTGCAAGTATAAAATAAATTCCATCATCTGTCGTTCTGAAAGCTAAGTGTCTGGAGGGGGATGGGGTGCATCTTGTGCTTCCTCATACACCAGGCCCGCCTGCCCGCCCGCCCGCTTTAATATCAATGGCACATAGCAACCTTTGTCACGGCTTTCACAAAGCATCTCTTTGATCAGCGCTAACGATGGGCCGTGTTTGCCGAAGCCATTGATTCAAAGAGGTGACAGAAGGAAGGTGGAGGAAGGTGGACGAGCGCAACCTTCAGACCGCTACGACAACGCTTCAGAGGCCTATCCGTCTTGTCGCCTTTCAAAAAGGCCCCCGACAATGCCGAGTGTAGAACCCGTGAACGTGCAACACTTTGGTTTTGTTCCCTCGAGGGTTGGCACAGATTCAAATAGTTGACAAAAAGGAGGAAAGAAAAGAAGAGGTGACAAGCGATTGAATGCAAAGGCCGTTTGGAGGCCCTGTCCAGGAAGAGGAGCGCTTGCTTACTGACCGTCTGCGGAGGAAGACGACCACCACCAGGATGAACAAGATAGCCGCGCCTGCGACCGGCACGCCGAAAATGAGCCCCGGGTTGGTCTGAGTTAGCGGTTCTGCAAAGACACGTGAATCAAAGACACGCCGCTGCAAAAGGTGTCAAAGCGATTTGAGTGATTCCTACCTGCAGATGAGGTTTCAAACTGTTCCTCCACACTGGAACCTGCGGGACTGCCGTCACTGCCGACGGCCTGCACCCGGAACAGGTAGGCCGTGCCTGGGGCCAGATCGCTGATCTCGACAGAACTCTTCTCCAGGATCAGCACCGTGTAGGTGGTCACATCCAGATTGTCATCCTGAGAGGACACAGTCATTCAAGTAAGCCCGATTTGCTTTCAACAAAGATATCAACATCAGGCCACATTTTGCTTCACAAATGTCTGAAAAATAATTTAAAAGTCAATTTATCTGGCAGATGACACGTGTAGCAGAAAGAATTTTTGGAATTTAGACAAATTTGCAACATTTTTATTTATTGGTAAGTGTTGGTATTATTACGTCTCAATTCATTTATATTAATTGACTAATTAAAATAATTTCTTGGCTTTTAACTGGAAGGAACTTTTTTTTACTCTTCACAAATAATATCAAGTCAAAGATTTTAATTGAATATTTTGTACAGTATCATAGTTTGAGCAGATTTCCCTTAAATTGTTTAAAAAAATATATATTAAATTTAGGGTGGAAATCCGGTTTTATGTTAGCCCATTTTTTCCAAGAATTTTGTTACCATTTACATTTACTCTCATCAACCCCTAGCGTAGTTTCAAAATTCCTCCGCTCAACTTCCCGTGGAAGGTTTCTGGACTTTTTCCCTGCTATATCACAATAAAACTATAGTACATTCTCTTTATCCACTGAAACGTGTCTCAGCTATTTTAAAACCGCAGGGCTTAGTAGTGCAGATTTGAACGCATAAAAAAAAAAAAAAAATCACCTTTATTCTGCATACCTTTGACTTTGATTCATAGAAATTGCAAAGAAATTCTTCACTTGAAAGGACAAATGTGCTGTTGCAATAGTGTGACTTGAAATGTAAGAAGCAAAGCACCTTCTTGCGATAGGTCAGCTTGTAGCGGAAGGGCCGAGGTTGGAAACGAGGTCGGGGGGACACGTCCCAGAAGATGGACAACTTGGTGGCCGTTCTCTCCACCATTCGAACGGAGGTGATTTTGGGGGGTTCTGAGGAAACGGGGGGGACTTTTTCAGTTTTTTTTTTCTAGTTCCAGAAGAAATTATAAGACTACAGAAAGAAAGCATCCCTCCTCACCTGTGTAGTGCAGAGATGTAGTCAGAGCACTGGTGGAAGGCGTTGCAGGACTGGCAAACATGGACACGCCGCTGTGAGCCTCCACGATGAAGGTATAGTTGAGGTGAGCGTCCAGCTCGCTCACTGACACCTTGGTGTCGGTGAGGCCGGAGCTGGATGGGTCGTAGTGGATCTTGTCTCCGCACGGCTGACAGGTGGCGCCCTCGCAGCGTTGGCATTCCACGCTGTACGTCAAATCTGTTCGACCTCCGCTGTCATCTGGCGGGCTCCAGGAAAGCAGGAGTTTTCCAGCCGATAGTTGTGTGGTGGTGGCCATGAGGTCTTTGGGAGCAGAGGGGAGGCCTGCGCATGGGAAGGAAGAATAAGGAAGAGATTCAAATGCTAAACATGGCTTGGCAAAATTAGGGGGCCTTTTACTGCCGGCAGCGTCTACTAAAGTTAGCTATTTACTTGGTTTACTTAATGCTAACAAGTAATCCAAAACGCTATGAAGGTAATGAATTAGCCTTGGTCTCACTTTATTATAAACACAGTACTCATATAGGCATATATTCTTTATCCTCTGCAAAGAAAGATCTAATATTTTGCTGCAGCTAGTGACAATCCGATGCACCACTAGTTGAATGACTGATGCAGATCAAAATGTCACAATTTAACATCTGCCCAGGACACCCGCTTCAGATTGGATCTCATTTCTCGATAAAGAGTTTGTCAAAATAGAAAATGAGCCCTGAAATTTTCCCAAAATGGCTGTCACACAACAAAATTGCCGACTTACTGTGTCCCTTGTTTTTCTTTGTGACCCTTGGAGGAAAAACTTTTTGGAACAAAAAACTACTCTAAAAAAAATAAAAAAATAATTAAACTCTTTTTGGAAAAATTTGTATACATTTTGTATAAGCCTTCATTTTTCTATTTTCGCAAGACTGAGCCAAACAAAACTTTAGCGAGCCGTATTTCCTGTCCCAATACTTATGTCCATATGAGGTCACACTTGTTAAAAAGGAGATCAGGACGTGTCATCACCTGAACAGGGTCCGGTTGGGGGGTCAGTGGGGGCACGAAAGAAGTCGTCCATGCAGGAACAAAATAAAGCCCCGGAGCCCGACCCTTGGGTGTTAGCAGGACACGGCTGACACGCCTCACCGGAAGCTTCCGCTTTGAAGAAGCCGGGCTGACATTCTGCAAAGAAGAAGAAAAAGACATTTGCAAGTGTGACTTGAGGCAAACATTACGTGGGACATACACAAGCCGGTCCGGCTGCCTTGAACATTTCACCACCGTGAACTTTTTACCTCTTGTGTGTGAGACACCAAGCTTCGGTGAACGTTTCATTAGGCAAAGGTCAAAGGTGACAGAGATATGAGAAGGAAAACAGGGGCTGCGCAGTGTGGACTCAAGTCATTACATCTCGCCACGGCTGCAAGACTGCCACCGATACGTCTTGTAACACGGCAAACGGTTGCCTCTCGTAACAAAGGCAACCAGTCGTCCCACATTCCACGGCGGCAAGATGAGTGCCGTGCGAGGCTACAAGCTCCAGTCATGCATCATCCGTGTGAAACTTTCAAATCAATTCCATCTGACGAGGACATCTGTGCTATATGAAACACTGAGCCTGTGTATCAGGGATTGTCAACCGGTGGGCCGTGGCGGTATTGCAAGTGGTCTGCAAAATTGGAAATGGAAAATAATTTATTATTATTATTTATTATTTGATTTATTATTTCAACTTGGTTTATTTCCCAGCAAATTTTGATTTACCCATCCAAATGATGTCAAATGTAGCTGAGAAATAGACAGATGCAAATCAATGGCCTGTATAGGTCTATCCTACTTCGGTGCAAAATAAAATAATATTCCGTCAAAGCATTGGTCCCCGAGTTGCTTCTTGGTTATAATAGTACTAGTCCCTTGGACAAAACCAGTTGAAAGCCAAAAGAACTGCTGGGTTGAAACTTGAATCGACCCAGGAAGTCAAATTGACCCAACTTTGGGTTGCTTTGAGCAAACCAACCCAGCAAATTGAGTCGGTCCCAAATTGGGTTGTTTTTAAACCAGCGTTTTTAGGGGTGTCATGAAAACAAAAACTCGGTAGAGAACATATTGTGACTAAACGAATGATGGTGGTGAAATGACTATTGACTTGTTTGTTTGTTTAATGATTGAGAAATATTTTGTAAACATCTGAAACGCGACTGAATTGTCAAGTTGTGATGAATGAAGGGCACTCAACATTCTGGCACATTCTTCATGCTTTTCAAAGCGTATGGCCCAGATAAGGTGACACTTGTTCTCACACGTTTGGCTTTAGTGGACAGAACTGCAGGTAGCCTGCCTGCCTGCCTGCCCCCGCTGTGCGTCGGCCTGATGAAATATGAACTTAATACGGCGTGAAATGTCCCAGAGTGCCATCCATAAAAAGTGAAAACGACGGGGCCCTCTTTTGGCCGCCGACATTCCGCCCGCCGCCGCCGCCGGCGGCAGCGATGGCGGCCGCTGCTCGTGTCTTCACACCATGGCACGTTCACACCAGCCAGCCAACATACGTTGCCCACTCGTGAGACACGTGGCAGAAAGCTGCAAATGAACGTGAGGACCGTCCGAAAACCGATGAGACCACAAGCTGACTTAAGCCATTGAAATGGACTCATGGCGTGTCTTCCAAACAGCCAGTTTACAGAAGACTTTTGACTCGCCTATCTGCTGCCGTCGCCAGACCATAACGCCAGCAGCAGACGAGCAAGTCGAAAGTCCTCTGTATAAAACACGAGATGACGAGACAAATGTGCAGGACGCCGACTGAACTACAATCAGAGGAGAGGTGAGGTGTCTTTTCAAACGTTTTTTTACAGTGGTGCAAAAAAAACACCTAAAAAAAAAATCATAAAACCTCATCGACTAATCGACATACTGCTTTTCAGTTGCACACCAAAAAATATATACGTATTTATAGAAAACCAAATAAAGCCACCGATTGGCTGAATTTAATCTATTTTTTCCTCCCCAAATTGGAGCTATTGTGAGTTGAAAATCGCATTCCACGACAAGGCTCAAAATTAGCGGTTTTGCATTGCAATTTGCGAGTGAAAATGAGCATTTTGTGTCTTCGAGAGTTATTATAGTTGACTTTCACTGCATGTCCATTTTGATCTGTTTTCATCTACACATTTCTAAATTTTAATTTCACTGGTGAACTTCTGTTCATATGACTGGCCGTACCGCATAAAGTGAGTATAAGATGAACAACAAAAGAAACATTTTGCACCTTGGACAGAAATTTCAAAAATAAAGTTCATGACTGCGAGTGAAATCTTATGAGTCAAAATATAGCTTACCAAAACACACAATTCTTGAATAACATTTCCAGTGCGATACCTGAATGCTAAAATATTGGATAGCTATAGCATGACATAAAAACTCCTTTATATTGTCATTTTTATTGTTTAATAAAACCTATGTGCCTGGTGTAAAAAAAAAAAAAAATCTCAATTACCCAATTGCTCCTCAAATCAAAAATATGACTCAAGCCTCAATTGTATCTAGAAGGCAGAAAAGAGAGCAACCACTCTGCATCATATCAATTGACTCCTTGACGTAGAACAGACGAGCTCCTGGTGAAGTAGTACATTAACTCAAAGGGCGGACACAGGAACAAAAAAAAGACTAGTTTGCGTGAAAAGAATGCGCCGGCGTGTCACTCAAGCCTCCCCATAAGACAGAAGCTCCTCTCTGCCTCGGCCAGCTGCTTCTCTACTTATTAACCGGGCCAAGAGAGGTGCCCTGGCAGAAGCTGAGACTCCCGCCGAGGATTGACAGAAAGAAAGAAAGAAAGAAAGACACAGGGCAGACCTGACTCGCTCGCTCGCTCGCTCGGGCTTTTGAGAAGGCAAAGCAGCTGCTGCCCCGCAAGTGGCATTCATAGCTCTACCTCTCCACACTCGTAATCCCCAAATTCCTTCCTCCCCTCTCCCCAGCTAAGCCATTAACGTTGCTATTCACCGGCAAGCAGCAGGCGAGGAGAATGCCACGCCATTCAAGTGCTAAGAGAGGAGGGAAAAAGCCTTGCGGATGGGTGGATGGATGGATGGGAGTTGCCCAAACGCCACATGGCAAGTGAAAAAAAGAAAGAAAAAACGACAGGCTGGCTTTTCTGTCTGCAATGCATCTCGAGCGACCTTCCAGTCACATGGAGATGCATTCCAGTGAACAGTGCGCAACTGGAGGTCCCAACCATAACAAGCCGCACGGCTACACTTTCAGTTCCTTTCCCTTGTTGACTTTGTTGTCTCCACGAGGAGGGATTCAATGTTGTCAAGAAATAAACGACAGAAATGAAACCAAACACAAAAACAAACTTATTTTTTTCTTCAGCTGACAAGAAAAAGCTAAAGCTGATATCAAAGATTCAGATTTGTCATAATTTGCACGTAGACTACCTTTGATAGTAATCACGTTCAAAAAAAGGCAAATAGATTTTACGGATGAACTTAAGTGCTTCAGTGCTTTTCTTTTTCTCACAACTTTGTTCTCGAAAAAGTAGCTGAATGGCAAAATTGAGATGATGCATCCATGAATGAACTAATTCTGTCTTTTTGTGACTCGCCCTTGCAATGGCTCTCAGTCTCAACTTGCAGACAATACTTTGCCGTTCAACCTGTGCTAAAATGTTTTTTTTTTAAGCCTCGTAACAACGACGTATTGTTGATCTATTGTTAACGGGGTTTGATTTTGTACCGGTTCACACTGGATCCTTTTCACTGCTGAGCTTTTAAATACGCAAGGTGTGACTGACTGCAAGGTGTGGTGAAGCTAAACAATATAATGTTCAGTCAAGGTAAATACGGCTTGAACGGAGACTGAACGTTCCCAAATGGAAGCCGCAGAGCTGCTAGGACATGATGACAGAGTAGAATGAGAAGCTGTATCAATCTGGAAGTTTTTTTTTTTTTCCCCCAAAAAAATCCACCAGACCAAATAAACATTTTATGCAAGTATTGCCGGACTAAAGTAGCAACATGAGCAATTTGCTCCACCACCTTAGCCGCAAGCTTGTCTTGGAATATCAAGAATGTATGAGGCAAGCAAAAGAAATGCCGAGACATATGTCTCTTCAACACGCGTTTGCTAGCTTCTCAGCTACGCTAATCAAAACACTTGCTAGCTTCTCAGTTACGCTAATCCAAACACTCCAGCAATCAGATTTTAACAGCAGTGTTTGTGGTTTTAAATACGTGTTCTTACTAACTACGTTGTCTATCCAAGCCCTTTTTGAGCAGGAGATGACCACTGAGTTGTTTACCAAGAGGATAGTTGGGCAACAGTCGGCGTAGAAGGCGGATTGTTTCGGGGACATGACAGGAAGCAGGAAGCGTGAGTTTGACGCAGCGCTTCCTTCCTTCCTTCCTTCCTCAAGGATTCAATGAAAGTAAGAAAACACCGTAAGCGTGACCAAGAAGCGGCAGCCTTGAGTCTAGCTGGCGACAACACAAAATGAAAGACTCCAGATATGACCGTGAACAAAAGCCTTTTTAAAAGACTCCAAACATGTGATGAACTTAAGGCACCCATTTTCCCCGCTCAGCGCTCCAAACTTGAAGTGCTGTTTGTCATTTGAGAGGCCTCCGCCAACTTCCAGCCGCTCTGTTTGTTTATTGAAGCTGAGTGCAAGGGGCCTGTTACATTCTGGGAGCCCCCCCCCCTCCGCCCCATCTAGTCCAGGAGCTGGAGCCACGACGTGCCCCTCCCGGTCGGTGCGTCTGCACAAGTTAAGATGGATGAGATGGTGACAGTGATGAATGCGTGCTCGGATAGATGGATGAATGGCTAACATGGAGACTTGACAGGGCGAATTGCCCCCGAGACCTGAGGCCTAAGTGGTAGGGGTTTGGGGGGGCACAATGGAGTTTGGCAGTAAGGTCATGTGTGCCTGAGGGCAGCAGCGAGTTAAAGTGTGCGTGGCTTCCCGAAACTCACCGGCCAAGTCAAACAAAATCATGTTAGCAGCGAGGAGGGAAGGAACGGGTAGAAGTATTGCCAAGGAACACAAAAACATACTGAATGAATGAGAACAAATAAATGTGTAAATCATTATCCGTGACTTTTCCGTTTTTCGGCTACTTGACTATGACGGCAATATGTCATGTCATTCGGCTTCGATGCAGGGTGACAACACGTCATTAGCATTCTGAACAATGGGGGGGTCTGTTGGGGGAGCTTGCGTGAGGTAAAAGGTGGTGGTAGGTAGGTAGAGGACGGCGGAAGCGCGTGCATGAAAGGGGGTCGGCCGGTCGGCCATTAGCCAAAAGGATTAGCAGCTGTGAGGGCATTACATCTGTTTCACAATTGCACTCGGGCTTTCATGTGGCTGTTAACAAATACAATCCATTCTTTTCTCCTCTCGGACCACCGGCAACAGGGGATGGATGGGATCCACCCGGTGAAAAGATCTTCTGAAGTCAAGTCGCCTTTGAAGCGGACTAAACAATAGGATGACCGGCTTAAAGCTTGACTTTTTAACTTGCGTGGAAATTTGACGAAAATGGTCCAAAAATAAATTGTCATTGTGAAACTAACAAGCATGGTCAAGCTATTGCAACTTGTCTGGGGTAAATCAAACCGGACGGGGTGAAAACAGAGTAAGACGAGAAGCCTCTTCTGGGAGTTTTGGAGGGTACCAAGACTTGGAAAAGGAAGTATCTGCAAAAGTTGCAGGGTCATGTTAATATATTAATATATGAGAGATGAATAATTTGAACCAGCTACCAGCTTGTTTTAAAATGATCAAATCAAAAGTCCACCAAGCAATGGCTCAAACTGCAAAGACTTGTGAGTTAGGGAACATAGCGCCACCTACAGTTGTGGAGGCTGACTGTTTGGATTGTATACCGGGAAAACACAGTCAAAATAACAGTAATAATGACCAACAGTAAATCTGGAAAAACTTGACAGTACTCCTATTGAATATTATCAATGGTTACTTTTCCATTTTTCATAACAAAGTGGCTTTTCAATGTTGTTTGTCTAAGCGCTTCGACAAGCTTGTTGGCAATCATTTTCCAAAATGATGTATGGCAGACAACACGTTATAACTTGTACATGGAATGCAGCGACGGCGTCGGTGCTGAAGAAAGCAACTTTGGTATTAAGATTTAAATGACAAGGAGCCTTGCTTATTTGGCAAAGTCAACAAGCAGAATAGCCAGGTGGCAAACACAGCAACTTTTTCCCCCCCCGATGCTCTCGACTTCCTGGTGAAATGCACCAATAAAAAAAATCTATGAAAGTGGCTGAGTGCGGCTAGGCCACAATAGAAAGCTCTGAGCCAAACGGGTCGGGGAGTCAACCAGGGATTAGGTGGCCTCCGGTTTCCGCTCGTCCTGTTGGCAGGGACGGACGGACGGACGGGTGGCTGGCTGTTGTCAGATGAGGAGATGAATGACACACTGGGAAGGAAAGTGCTGAGCTCACCTCGCACAACAGAAGAACACAATACGCTTCACATTGTAGTGACGCCCCCCGCCCCGACCCGCCCCGCCCCCCCCACCAGGCTACACCACCACAAACACACACCCATACACATACCATTCCCAAGTTCCCTTCTACCAGAAAAACACAGCCAATAACAATTTGTACTCGTTAAACCACATCTATACATCTCGCAAAAATCCACTTTGTTCTATACGGAAAAACACACAAACCCAACAAAGCTCGTGAAACCTCAGCTCACACATCAGAGGAAGTTGGGGTTTTTGTGTGTAATTTTATATATGTTTACACCAATTTTCTTTTGGCTGGACTGCTTGCAGTTATGGGTGCTTGATTTCTTTTTTTTTGTCCAATCAAATTTCAGCCTCTCCGTGTTGCCATGTCAGTCTAATCTGCCCAGAGCCTTCACAATCAGTAGAACTGGCTGATGTAATTTAAACTAAATTAGCAATTGTGCTGTTTTTTTAAATTAAATTGATTAATTTTTGTCTTCACATGTAATATATGTCAATGTGGTGATTTTTTAATTTTTTTTTTTTTAAATTATGACAAAAATTAGATCTGGTGAAAAATGTTATGATGCAAATATTTTTAAGTGGGCTGCATGCTCCTTTGGCAAAGGTATTTTATAAAAAAATTTAATTGCAAATCTTAGCGCCATATTTGGAAAAAGAACTAATAAAGCAATTGTTTATACTGAGGAATACGAGATAAGATAGCAACAAACACCAAAGAGTCGATATATCGTCAGCCAATCATAAACTATGTGTCAAGCACCTACTCGCTCACTCTGGAACATTTTTGACTTAATCCGTAACTGTGGAACAAATCGAGTCAAGTGCCTGTAACAAAATATGGACAAATCAGAACACATGGCAACTCTGGTTGATAAAGCGTTCATGACGCTCTAAACCAGGAACAGAGAGACAATTTCCCATGGGGGGGAAAAAACTGTTTTCAAATTGAGCTCATCGGTCCTCTGTTGTGGGTTCATAGCATAGCATCAAATACATTTTTTCCGATCTTAGTCATGCAGGTGCACCTTGCTCTGTCACGCTAGAGCTCCAAATGATTACACAACTGAACTAACTAGAAAGCAACAAAAAAAGCACCAGTTTACAGCATTTCCTGTTGGCTTGTGTACAGCTTTGTTTCACTTCTCTTGTCAAAACATGACATGAATTGAAAGCGCTCATTATCATCCACCCACATTATTTAAGGAACTCCCTCGCCCGTCGGCCAGATTCCACTTTGGCACCAAATCTGAAGAAACTGTGCTTATATATACAAAAAAAGAAAAAGCACCTCCATCGAGATGACCAGCGCCATGACAGAAATCTCAATTTTTCGACATGTGACATCCACCACAGGTCAACAAAATCCAATTGGCCATGTTCACGCCTGAGCAGATAAAGTGAAATGGTGTAAGACTTTGGTCTTATACCGTTAAGGGGATTACAAATACACAGTTGGGACAAAGCAGGAAGAAAAATAAATAAATAAAATGGCCGTGAATCACCACACCTGCTTTTATCAGGATGTTTCAAAACACATTTCCTCGCTTAAATTCCACACTTATCACAGGACAAAAACAAAAAAGCTCAAGAGGAAGTTCACTCGAACATAATGGCACTTAGTAGTCAAGCTATTTAAATGCTCAATTAACTTTATGAACTGTCACAAAAGTCTCAAAATGGAACTGAAATACATGAAAACGCAACGGCTGGCACAAGAAGCCAACAAAGCGAGAGCCATTCATACTTTCATTCAGTGCTCCTTCTTGCCTAACAATTGGACTCAGACAAGATTAGAAGTAAACCTCTTTGGTCATAAAAAGTTGGTCAATACTGGCTAACAACCGTGGGAGAAAAACATGAAGTAGCAGCCAACCAAATTCAAACTTAATAGAAGCAACACAAGTGTTGAGTCGTGACTTTATGAAACGCAAATACTTTGGATCAAACTATTTAGACAAAATGTAAAATATAAATCAGATTTCTACTACAATTGCAAGATTCCAGCCATTTTCAAGGATGGAAACTGGAATCAGTCACATCACATCATTTTTATGCTTCACTGTGCGAGCCAAAATTTGTGAGTACAAAGAAGTGAGTGAGCTTCAGACACACCGCAACTCATTTTGTATAAACGTCTGCTTGTGACAAAACAATACGATTATTTTTCGACTTGAATACGATACCTTTCCATTAAATTACCCTCAATCCCAGTTAATTCACATAATTGCCATGGAAAGTGTCCAATTGAGAACATTTCCTAATTTCCGGGGATTTGGCATTAAATATCTACCCCTCTATAACCCCAATTTCAGAAGTCCTCTAAATGTTCCCATCAGGTCTGCTGCACAAGTGATGTTCAAACACCGCTGGTGTCATATTCAGGACTCCTGCACCCCGGCCACAAAATAACCAGCAAACTTTGTTTGGCTGCTTGTTAGCCTTAGGCGCCAGCGCATGTCTTTGCGTTAAACACTTCAAAATAAGGATGGGAATATGCAGAGATGACTCGGGGGGGGGGCACACAAAACCAGTAGTTACTCAAACACACCCAAGTCAATTACTAGCTATTCACATCTTTCACCGCACAAGTCAAACTTTGTCGTTGCGTCATCCGAGGATGAGCGTGGAGACTTGAGACTGAGTGGAAAATTAGGAGATGCAGAAAATAGTTTACAGGAACTTTCTGGTGAGACCAATAATCACTTTACTGGAAGGCTCCGACTCATCCGGGATGCTAATTCTGCGCTCGGCGGTCCAAATAGTTCTCATCGTGTGTTCCAGAATAAAAACCTTGACCGGGGATTAAGTGTGATGAGGCTGATGAGCCGAGGACCCGGAGGGCTAAACGCAATCCCAAAGTCCAGCAGCCAAGGCCGTCCGTCCATGTGCCAGCTCACAAATGATAAGGGATTTTATTGTAGCACGAAGGATTATGGGTAAGGAAAGTCATGATAGGAAATGAAGAAAGAGTGTTGGCCAATCAAATGAGTGCACAGTGGTGCCTTGAGATGGAAATTTTGTCGCTAGGCGGAATCATTTTACATCTTTTAATTGACTTTGAAATACATGTTTGAAAAAACAATCAGATGTATTACTCTTTGTTTATTGTGACGATAAGATCGGGCTGCCGAGTTTAAAAGCTAAACATTTGTGAGGAGCGTTAATAAACATTTAGTCAACGTCTGATTTATCTACATTGTGGCGGTCACGGATTGGAAGAGCCAAAATAAGCCGCGTGTTTTCATTCCAAACAATTTTGCTGACAGACGTAAGTTACAGTTCATAAAAAGCGATAAATTCCTCGGCAGTCGATCGGTGGACTTGATCATCCCACCGAGAAAGATTTCCTATCGAGCAAACGCGCGCTTGAGCCATCTTCAAACGTTTGAAGAGCTGACGGAGAGCACGAGCAGACATTTCCACGCTCATCTCCAACTTCCTGTGTGCGTCTCGGAGCTCCCATTTGACTTCATCTTGGATCTGCGGCATTGATTCATTTTTATGGGAGGTCTTGACCCCACATCGACACCCCCCCCCCACACACACACCATTACCACCGAGCGCTGCCTGGGAAGGAGTACTGCTCTCCGGCAAACGGATGAGGAATGCACTGGGGAGGTGAGTGGGAAACACAGCGCCTCATTGTTCTCCTACCTTTACATTCCAGTCTGTTTTAAAATCACAGCCCTCCTCTAAATACAACCTCTTGCTCACTTTGGTCAAGTTCTGCTCTCATTCCGACACGCCGCCGCTGCCTCCTCCCTCCCTCATCCCACCTGGCAGCTAAAAATGATAGTAAACTTGAGCATTTTTATGCCAAACTAAGTGTGAATCTATTCGAGGGATGCAGGATTTACGAGGCGAGGTTTTCGAGAAAAGGAATCATTTGGACTAATGGGAGTCATGAGGTGTTTAGTCATCTGAATAGGCCTGTCGGTGCATGCAGTTGCGCAACACACCTGAAAGCAGCGGCCCACGCCAGGGATGGAAATAGGCTTTCACGCTGCACACTTGAAAATGAGACAGTTTCGTTTTTGCAGTCCAAACTGGCAGTTGCGGTTGTTAGAATTTGACTGGAGCGTAGTTCGGTTCAGAAACCAGAGAACATTCCCCATTGAAAGAAACTGAAATGTCATTCATCCGTTCCAGTCACTAAAAAGAACACTAATGTAAGTAAACTGGTGTATGGTAAACCTCGCTCCAATACCCATTCCTGGCCCATGGGCTCCTATTTTGCAATTTTTTCATGTGAAGGTGGGAATGTAATTCCACTTTTGATTACTAGATGGCGACCCACGATCGAAATATTTTACGATAAGACTTATTTTTGCTGAAGAGATTAGAAAGGTTATTGAATGTCTCTATCATCCTGCTTTTTCGGCCTACAGAAAGCAATAGTAGATTCATTTTATATGGTACAGTTTGGGCATTGTTATTGATCTTATTTTTTGGGTTCAATATTTTAGTCTTATTTTTCTTGCTCTCCCTCAAAATAAATATTTTCTGAATGCGTTTGTATTACTATAAAGTGCATTTGAAGATCCTAAAATAGACTTCAGTCATCCAAGAACTTGCACTTGGATGAAAGTTTGTCGAGGGCAGAAGGCACGCACATCCTCATTGTCAGCTTGTGCTGCCAGGTCAAGGATGATGTTGGAACACGTCGCATTCCTTCCATTGCGGAGGAGCCGAGGGGGGAATTCCACCGAGCGACGCTAATAACGCCCATGACAAACATACGCGGCAAATGACGCTTTCGCAACCCAAATAAACAGTCAAGCCAAATGGTCAGCTCAAAGAGACGGACGGACAGCATCCGGAGACGAGCGCTTACCTTGACACACGTCTTGGATTTTCTCATGGCCGGCTTTGCACTGGCACTGTCCGACGGGCACCACCCATTCTCCATCCACGGTGCAGTAGACGCGAGGAAGCTCCTCGCTGACGGCGTTATCCACGCATATCCCGTTCACCTCCCTCAGGGCCTGGTTCTCGCCGCCGGCCACCGTTTCGGGGAAGGAGGCCAGGCTCATCACTGTGGCGGGGCACGTTTTGTAGAAAACCCGGACCGACAGAAGAGCCACGCAGGCGCCGATGTCTTGAAAGGCCAAGTAGAAGCCTTTCCGAGAGAGGTTCTCCACCACCCGCGTTTCCGTGTTGATGTGCAGCTCGTTCTTGCTGGTGATCTCGTCCGGAGCGATGGTGGCCACTTTCTTGAACTGACCCTTGCGGAAGGTGGTGCCCACGTCCACGTCCGACTCGGAAGTGAAGAGGTTGAAGGTTTCCTTGCAGGTCATGGAGGCGCCGTCGAAGGAGTTGCAGTCGCGTACGATGAACTGGAGCTCCACCAAGACCCGCGAGGCGGACGCTCGCCGTTGGATGAAGGTGGTGCGCAGCCAGTTGTCTTGCTCGCGTTCGCCGACGTTGCAAACAGAGTACGCGTAAAACTGAGAGCCGTTCAGGGTCTTTTGAGCCACCTCCCACTGGAAGACAACGAAGAGAGTTTAGAGGTGATGAACACTTTTTTAACTGACTAGATTGGTCCATCTTTTAATCAAATTGGTGATCTTTTTAAAACCGATCGATGATCAGATCCAAAAATCCTGATCGTAAAGCCTAATCCACACATTTCATTTTAGATACTAATCCGGACTCAATTTCTCAAAATGGCGACCATTCAATGTTGAACCGCTGTGACAAAATCATGTCACAGACATGTTAAGACACCTGGGAATGGTTTTAAATTGCGGAAGAAAAAAAAAATCACAATATGTCCCCTTTAAGCAGCTGCCAAGACGTGTTTCCATAGCAGAGGTCAATTTTGTTCCACCTCTGATGTCACGCCAGCGCCTCAATTACGATTACACCCGTTTCCATGACAAACACTAATTTGGAGGTGTGGATCGGATTCCTACTTTAGTATGACTTACAGCGTACCACGCATACAATGGTTCAATCACGACAGGCTAAACCTGGATCTCATTTCCTTCACAGCGGTAATTAGCGTCACGGCGACACGCAAAAGTGAATAGCGTTCATTCATTTTGCTCCAACGCGAATCCTCTGCCGAAGCAAAGCAGCGTGAGAAAGCTCAGCGAGATCCCACAATATTTCCAGTCACTTTTCCGACGCCGCTTACACTGTACACTAAAAGTTGCCACAAATATTTCTGGAAAAGCCGCAACATGTTTGAACACAGTCTTGGCTGGAGGAACAACTAGCCCCACGGGGCTTTTTAAAGGCAAGCTAGGTATGCAATTTGTGTACACAAAGTTGCTGCGTAAAATGTGTGCGAGCACTCCTGGTATACAAAGTGGAATAAAAACAGCATTTAAAGAAGGACCACACATTTGGAGTCATTTTGGACCGCTCAATTAGTGTGAAACCACCTTTATGAAAAAGGACAAACACGCCTCTTCTACTGTATAATAAGCACGACACTGTGCGGAACAACAAAGACAATTTTCATTTTCCGTGACACATTTTGAAGCGGTATTTGTGAGCATTAAAAAAAAAAAAAAAAAAGAGGCCGGCCCGAAAAAGCTAATTGCTTGCTAACGTACAATTGCGCAGGCCGAGCCTCCAAACCGCAAGAAGCCACAAGTATTCCCAGTTCAGGAGGAGCTGCTATTCTGTCTGCCTCCGCTTTGGCAGAGCCCAGACATGCTCGGCGGGTGACTTCAATCCCTTTCCCTCTGGTGAGCCCGGCCAACAAGTGGCACATTTGACACAAAAGGCCCCGACCTTTTCGCCAGCTCGCCGCACGAGTCAAATGGTGAAATATTTCACACAAGCCAGGCTTGGCCCTTCCTGTGCAAAGTCTCCGTGCGGGCAAATTCCAAGTGTGTAAAACGTGTGTGTGCGAAAGCGATACTCACCCCGGGCTTGTCTCCTTGCTCGAAAGGCCAAGTCAACCAGCCCAGCTCACCTCCTGTGGCCTTCATGTCCAAAAGCACCTCTGTGGATGGAGGGAGACACCCACACAATGTCATCATGTGTTGTAAACTTGGATAAGTGTCGGTCTTTTTTTTTTTTATTGCGGGTCACATCGCAGTTACGGTTTCCCTCAGAAGGCCTTTAAAATTGTGAAGATCATAAAGTATGGTCACAAATGGGCCTTTTATCAGGTTGTCGTGAATATAAAAAGACTTTTCAAATCAGTGGTTAGAGAAAATAATGCAGGTATTTAGCTATGAATATTATTGTTCAATTGAAGGGAAAATGTAATAGATGTAAAATATAGAGAAAATTGGCAGTTTGGGAGCAGAATTTACGTCAAAATTGAATCAAAATTCAATTTAAATATATTTCTTTTTTTGTCCACTCGTACAAAATATAAAAAACACGCTAATCGTCAATTACAAAATAAAATGAATGTTGAGATGAACTATTATCACAGACGATTCAAGTGTTCTTAAACGCTGAAACTTTCTTGTACGTACTCCGCGTGTTCGACTCTGGGGAAAGTTTGAACTTTGAAGAAGGACGTGACAACTCACCTTCTTTGCTTTGCAGGGTGACGAGGATGCCATTAATGAGGACGTAGGTGAATATTAACAACGGTCGGACTCCTGTGATAAATTCCATTTGCTCCACTTGCTCGCTCGCTCCCTCGCTCCTTTTGCGCTCCTGAGCTGCGACTGACTGACTGACTGACCGACTGTGGAGCGCCGCTCTGCATACACACTCACTCACATGCACGCGCACACACTCATTCACAAAGCAGGAACGCCTGCATGCTGGAATGTGCGCGTGGGTGCGTGGGAGGAGGAGGAGGAGGGAGGGGAGGGAGGGGGGAGGAGGAAAACTCCTCCTGAGAAACCTTTGCCGCTGCTGCATTCAAGAACCGTCGGGAATTTTAAGTCACTACGTTCAAAAGAAAGTGGCACAGAAGTAGAGGTGGCCAAACGTTTTGTGGTTGATATTTAAAACCACAGGTCACCCAGATCATTTGTAGATGAAGTTTAAAAAAAAGTTCAAATGGTTGATAACTTTAAAAAAATACTCTTTTCAATAAAAAAGTTATTAATTCTTTTTTTTACAGTTCAAATGCGTTTGTAAAATAGTTAATTCTTTAAAAAAAATGCGCTTTTCAATGTAGTTATCATGGGGGGGTCTAAGTAATTATCCATCCATCTTCAACACCGCTTCATTAGGGTCACGGGGTCATAGCGAGCCGAGCGCAGCTGACCAAAGAATAGAATAGTAAAAGATGAGTGCTACTGTGGCCAACTGGTTAGCACATCTGCCTCGCAGTTCAGAGGTCATTGGTTTGAAAACAGACTCTCTCCTTCCACTGTGGAGTTTGGATCTGCTGCTGCTTGTGTGAGTTTTCTCCGTGCACCCCGTCTTCCTCTCACATGCATCTTAGGGTTCATTGAAAACGTTTGAGTTGTCCATATGTGCCCTGTGATTGGCTGGTGACCAGTCCAAGGTGTCGTCCTGCCTCATGTCTGTTGATACAACAAAGGTGGGGCACAATTCCAAATTCGGACCTTTCAAAAATTGGACAAAAAATATTATATTATTATATCATTATTTTATTTTCTGTAGAGGTCGAACAGCGTCCTGAGTATCTTACAAAAGAGAGTACAGCACAACCACTGTTATAAATATCATATTTCCATGCTACAGCAAGTAAAGCAATGACACTTTGCAACAATGTAATCTTGTAAATTTACTGTCCCCTCAAAATAACTCAACACGCTGCCATTATTGTCTAAAGTGCTGGCAACCAAAAAACGACTATATCCCTACGAGAATTGTGCAGTTGCTCATGTGGGATTCATGGTGATCTACTACAAAAACAATAACAACACTTTCTTCTTTTTTTCCTGTCCCAGTTGCCCTGCGTCTCCTTGCTGACTCTTACAGGTCAGTCCTGGTACTACAACAGACAACCGATTGGTTCATATGGTATGAAATCACCATGAAAGGCCCTGCTGATGAATGAAAAATGGTAATGAGGTGGAAAGCACAGCATTCCAAGGATACCTCGTGTATTATGACTCAGTCCCCCACCCTTCCTTCTTGCGGCTGAAGTGAGGAACAAAGCCAAGAGCATAAGATTGTTCACATGAAGCAACAATAATTGGTGAAATTGCTTATCTGTGCGTAAGCAAGGGTTATCAACGCTCCTGGTCCTATGAGCTGATTTTATCAATATTGTGGTTAGCTTGAGAAGTGGTCAAAGTGGATTGTTTGGGGTCAAAACACTACAGTTGTTTGTTCATTATCAGATGTGAGGGCTGATTCATGTTGTTTGTAGTCATGTTTGTGCCCTCTCAGAAGCCTGCCTGATCTTGTTGGCCTCAAATGGGACTGCAAAAAAATGCCAGAGACAGGGATAGAAAAAAAAAACCCATCAAATGCTCTCCAACTAGATGGCAGAAGATACAGTTCATACCACAAAATGGGTCACAATAGGCTTGGAGACTCACAAGTGATGGCAGAGTTTGTTTAAATTGAGACAGAATCAACATTATTTCAGGGTGAATACTTTTTAGGATTATTTTTGTTTGGTGGTGCGCTGTGAGATTTTGCGAAATACCTGCTTTGGCTTGATAAAGATGAGATTTTGTGAAATACCTGCTTTGGCTTGATAAAGATGGGGAACCACTGCGTTAGCATACACCAGCAGCAAAATCTTCACAAAAGATTAAATTAATTAACAGCTCAAAACCTTCAAATATCTGCTCAAAAGCAACAAATGGGCAGAAAAAGCCCACTAGAACAGCTGAACTTTAATTGGGGGTCATCAGACGTGCTGTAAATGGTGGCAGGTGTGAGCTAAGTCTCATTTAACAGGAGTGTCAATATGATTGGTTAGTTCTGAACAGCCACATAAGGTGTGCACACTTTTGCAACTACATTATTTCAACTGCTTGTTTCTTACCCCCACTCTCATAGGAAATAATAATTTTAAAAAAACTGCTTTCTACTGGTTGTTTGCCTGTTGGTGGGAAAAGTACTGAAATGATTTATCTTGGTCTGAGGCTTGTAGAATTGTTTTCTTTTTCTAAAATTGCTTCCTTGAATTGTGTCCACGATTATTTAATATTAAAAAATGCAGAGAGATTTGTATTTAATCCCAACCGCGCGCTTTGTACAGTATTCCTCTAAAATGGCGAGGACAATAGTTGGATTTATGCCTGCACAACTGTTTGCCACCGTGAAAGGATCCAGCGGCGGGAGATGGAGCTTTCTTTTGCCCGTCCGTCTCCACATACACAGGCACAATCGGAGTGACAGGCGCAGACAAATGGATTCATACCAACATAATGGACGCTCTCAATAGCAGCTGGCCTGTCATAATTTACGGGAGATATCCCCGAAAGGCATCATCTCGTGACCCAGTGGCAGGAGGGAACGTGGGAGCCATGAGCAACCACTGTCCTAGCTTGCAAAGCACCAGAGCCCAAATTATTGCTCGGGGGGGCAATTGAGACCTGTCGTTTGTTCTCGCAGCGGCCTAATCAAAATTGAAGATAATCACAACAGATCTAAAAGCTTAGCAATAATAAGGGCCGATAAATTATGATTTGTTTGTTTAATCAGTTGACTCAAATCATTCAGTAAATAAATTGTGCAAAATTTGTAGAGGCCATTTTAACCATTTTCTTTGGCGCAATGCTATCGCTAGCCAGCTAGCTAGTTAGCTAACAGCTTGTTATTGGAGGAAAACGTGTATTCTCATGATTTTGCCGCTTTTGTGATGGTCTATAAGATATCTGTTTTGAAAGTAAGTAGGCTTACATACGATCGGCGTGTCGCGTGTCGTGTTCTACGCGTTTAAATCCTCGCCAGAGAAAGATTAGCTTGACATATAGCCGGCAGAAAAGAGTCACTTAACAGGGATTAGGATTAGTTACCTTGTTTCGCCTTAATAATTGCCACCTGGAGAACCTTACAATCAGGGTCATCTCGCTTTTCACATGCGAGTAGTAACATTATTAGAAAATACAAAATATATTTTTTAAATAATAATCGACTGGCAGTGCGAAGTCGGTATTGTCTATTCTGTTGAAGACGCTCACTAATCTTCACTTTCAAGCCAAATAAAAACCCACCAGCTGTGTTGAGAAGAAATGGAATGTTGAGGATTAGCTGTTAACATTTCAGACATAAACAATTGTATCATTTATTTGCTGGCACTCATTCACTAAAGCTGATAAAAATTGTTTAGGCACACCCACACAGATAATCACGGACTGTCGATGCAGGCCAAATTAATAGTTTGGTCTGTGAGGCGGCGTGATAACAGCATGAAATCAAATTGTTTGGTTAGAGCTAACTGTTGCGTTCACTAAAAATAATATTTAACGTAGTCCGCACTCTTATTTTCTTTAACAGCAAAAAAAGGGTGTGAAAAGTGTCATAAAAGTGTGGCGGTTACAACTGCCATGTGGGAAAAATAGTAAGAAAAAATTCTTCCATTTCAGAAGAAAAATCGTGTGATTGATGATAGTTGCTTTTTGTCAAGGTCCGGGATGGTAATAAAGTGAAAACTCCTTTGATGATTGCCAGCTCAGAACAGATTGCTCATGTTTTGGTTCGGAATGTAAAGATCTTCTCAGTGCAGGGACGCATTTTGATAAGTGGAGATTTGCAGATTTTCAAAATAAAGGACAGGGTGTCCGTTTTGGCCCAGCAGTTGACAAATTCCTGCCTGGCAAAAAAAAATAAAAAAATCTGTCCCTGAATAAAGCTCAGTGCCACTTTTGATCAACTTGATGGCCTTTAATAAACGCCTAATTCAGTGTGCAATAATTTGCAACCAACTTTGTAATATGTGTCAACAAGCCGAGGGCAAGGAAATGGCTTGCTTACAAAAATTGGCAAATGGAGGCAAAAAACTGTCAAATGATATCAATCATCCCTAAAATGAAAAATAAATAAAAAATACAAGTGTATAATGACTTTTGGGACATCTGCCTCCACTGCTGTGTTTACTCACCCTCGCCGCCATAATTACAATACAGTGTGGCATTGATTCCACATACACACACACACACACACACACACACACACACACACACAAGCGCACACACACCTGTGACGCTGACTGCGGGAAAGTAGGTGAACCTCCTCAGGCAGGGGCAACATTTTATAGGCGCATTCACCCCCCCGTTTTACCTCCCCCTTCACATGTGCCCCTCTTAAGTCTCCAGTTTCACAAAGCCCCTCACCCCAAAGCACAGGACCCCCTAAATTCCCCAGAAACCCCCACACCCACGCCTCACACACTCGTCACCTCCACTCACAGTTTTGCCTCGCTAGCAGCATACAGTTAGTTAATTTCCGACGATATGCAAAATATGACGAAATTGAAAACTCAATTGAACTCACTTGGAGAAGTGTCGGCTGCTGGTGGTTTTGTCCAAACTTTCATCAATTGGGAGACAAATGCTGGACAAGACACAAGTGATTGGCTGACAGGAGGACGAACAGGCCTGCCGAGAAAAGAACTAAGAATAGACTTGACATGACCATACACGAAACAAAACGTCGTCAAGTCAAAACGAGGTTGCCGAAACACAGGCCGTGACATTTGCAGTTTTCATTTTTTCTCGACTCATTTTTACAGCCGTATGACATTTGAGAATATTTTGGAAAAGCCTGTGGACTTAGTCAAGGTTGTATGATGACATTGTTTAACAATGGTTGTGTCATCAAATGTGTGTGACCTCGGAGACGGAGTTATCGCATTCCAGGACCTTGCAAGAATTTGAGGGTGCGTCATTCAAAGCAAAGAATAAGAAGCAAATATGCCGCGCAAGGGCAGAGATGTCGGAGTGAGGCACAGTGCAAACCGTATAGCATGTCTTGCTCAAGGGCACCTTGATGGTGCTCACAAGCACATTCCCACATTTTCTCCTGCACTTTGCCCCGCTCGGGTCTGCTTTCCGGATGAGGAGGGAAAGGGAGGGGGGGAGTCTTTGATAGGCTCCGTTTGAATGAAACGATAAGACGTCGTGCCCTAGGGGGGCCCGGCCCGGCCCGTATGTGCGTGATCCCGCTTGCTACGCCTGTTGAATATGGATTGTTCTTTGTAGTGCAGCACTAAGTGCTAATGCAGGATGTAAAATGAGAACTAAGATGGCTTGCTGCTTTCGCTGTGTGTGTGTGTGTGTGTACAGACGGGGGGCGGCATTAAAGCACAGGTGTAAGGCAACTGCAGCAGCACAGTGTAAACAGCCGGGCAAATGTTCTACACACGCACACACACACAGAAGCTGATCATCTGTTAGTCTGATTAGCCCTCACGTGAGGCAACACCCCGGCCAGCCTCATATTGTGTATGGTGACCTCCCGCGGTGAAGCCCAATGCAATCGTAATGGGAAGCATTTCCACGAAACAATCAGCGCTCGCTGGATGCGACGTCGTCGGCATGGTGGGAGGGTGAATTATTTTTGAATGAACGTATTCAAGTGGATTCCATGGGCTTGCTCAACCTTTAACCAAAGTGGACGGTTCTTAAAGATAGCACCAAAACTGGATGTACGTGACAAAATACTAGTAATCTAAAAAATAGTGAGCTAATATTTGTATTCAAATTTATCCGTTGCGTTATTTCTCTTTGCTTTCTTAACCAGTTGTCACAGATAGGAGGAAGTCCTTTTTAACGGCAGTATGGGTTAAGAAGATTTTTTTTTTATGAATTACAGCATTTGTGCGGTAGTGAGCGAACGCAGGTGGCCCCACTCTGTATATTATCTACTAAACGAGTGAGTCATACGAGAAAGCATTCCTACGTGCTCTCGTTTCGATTTGAAGCTAAAGTCATAGTGTGTTAACTTTCATACTGAAACTTTTCTCGACCATGTCTGCATATTTTAGAAATAAATCCGCAGGCATTTTCATTGTTTCCGTGTCGTGCTTACTGCTATCCGCAAATCAATCGACATTCTTCCACTTGCAAGCTGCTGCTGCGGAGGAGTGTTCCTTGAAAGCCTCCTTTTCTGACATTTGACAAATATCAAGCAACCACACAAGGCAAACCACGTCTGTTTTGACTTAAGAATGGTTAATCCGGATTTGCCGTGGAAGAATAGATGTGTGTGAGTCATTCGACGTTTACTTTACATTTTTTGGTCACCGTTCAAGACTGGAAATGTACAAACATGCTTGATATGTCGCATTAGTGGAATCTCAGTTTGTTCAAATACACTTTCCCACACAATTAACTGATGAAATACAACAAATAATGATACAAAAGTCATTATTGACATTATTTTACCACATGATTGATTTAACATGACAAATTAAACAAATTATTGAATAAAATAAAAAAAAACTGCATTTTATTATTCTATTACTAATTTGTCTTTGGAATTCAGAATAATAAATCAAGAATTCATGCTGTTTTTTTCATTTTTCATTGTTTATGGTTCATTTAAATATCATGGCTGCAATGTGAGTGTTAATTGTTTGTCTTTATGTCCCACTTAATTGCCTCATGGTGACCAGTCCAAGGTGTATCCCAAAATTAACTCCAGCTCACCAAAATGCTATTAAAAGTTCAAATGGACAGATGGGGAAAAAAAATACGTCTATAAAATACGCAGCATTTGAGAATAGCAACAGCAGCTAGCTACTTAGCGGCTAACGTCCGTCAGCACAGCCTGAACTTCACGTCCTTTATGAGGCAACTTTTTTCCAAAGCTGCTCAAAAGTGTTTGAAAAACGGTTAGACATTCAAGTGCACCCTCCCTCCCTCCCTCCCGGTGTGCATCTTCATCCAAAATCAAGCCCATTCATTCCACCCTGCTTATCTCAACATTATCTCAGCATTCCGATGCCCTCAACTGGAACATGCTCGTATTCTCAGACGACGCCTCCGCTGCCGCTGCCGCTGTGTGTGTGTGTGTGCGCGTGTTTGGAGATGCAGGTCAAAAAGAGGAGTGGCAGATGTTCCCATTTGCTCAGCCAAGTAGAATGAGCTTCTCCTCAAGGCGCATCCGTGCTCTCCTCCTTCCGTATCAAGTGACCGCCGTGCCAAAAGGCCTTTGTGGACGTTTAAGGAAGCACGGCGGAAGGAGCCACAAGAGGTGACTCTTGGGCTAAAGTCAACATGGAGGAGGGAGGGGGGGGGGGGGGGGAAAGCCCCCTTTCGACGACCACCTGTTGATTCAGTTCCACGTGACCCCACTGGGTTGGAGTGGGATCAGATAGGACAACCAAAGGGAGGAAATGGAGATGTGTTTTGCTAAGTGGAGGTGTGGGAACATGAGCTTCATCTGGGGTTTTTTTGGGTTTTTTTGCTCACACACCACTGAAACACTCTCAAACACACTACCGAAGCTTCATTTTGTTTTCATGAGCTACTGAAATAACAAGACTACTGAAATGCTCGCAGTCATTACTAAAGTTCCTTTTAATCTCTCATCAGAATATTCAGGTTTGATTTGTGAAAGGACTAAAAAAATCTGTCATGTTTTTGAATCCCCACCCCACCTGTGAGTGAAAGATTCGAAAATGAAAATGATTAGCTCTGACCTGCTGCTGCTGCTGGCGAAGTCGTTGAGGCCCAGCTGCTCCTTTGCACGTGCGAGAAAGAGAGAGAGAGAGGCCTGCTATCGCTTGTTAAGTCCTTCATCAAAAAACTGTCAAGTGAAAAGAAACTGTCATTACGGGCAATATTGACAAGCAATTTCCTTGGTCTTGGTTTAACACTTACCCGCATGTTCCTTGATGGAATTAGCTTCTTTGTCACCCAAACATGAGTGTGCATTATCATGCCATTGTGATTGAGTGGAAGATGACAGTTTTAAAATGTTGAGCTTGGAATATTATTGAAGGTTTTTGAAAGAGAGCTTGTGGTTTTGCTTGTACTTCCCTTCAGTCAGGTCTGGGACTTATTGAGATGTCAATCAATGCAAAAACTTTTGACAGTTTAACCGGACTTTCCGTTTCAAGGGAAACATGACGAGGACGGAATGGTCAGTCAGCAGCCAGCATCTGCTTGTCGTTAGCGGTTGTGCACCCTTTAACTGGTTCTGCACATTGACCCACACATTACAATTAATGAAGTCTCCTTGGACTTCACACTTGAGGGGGGGGGCTCCTAAAAATGCATGGGGGGGGGGGGCTTACTACATATGAAGCCCTCTTATTTTTTGTAAATCTGGAGCGGCATAACTACACGTAGAACCTGTGTTGATCATTTTGGATGCCAGCACAGGCCCGCGAATCTAAAAAAGGGAGGTCTGCGCCGCCGTGGAAGTGATCAGAGCTGACTTCAACCGTGTGTAAATCTGGTGATAGATGCGATTGTGTAAGTCACATCAGTGAGATGTACTGAGGAGGTCATGTGATATGTAAATCAAGTGTAAAATAATAAAAGTATTCATGTTACTGTCTGTGTGTGTAGTTTTGCTGCAAACATCTTGTTTGTTGTCCAGCACCCAAAGCGTATTGCATGTGCTAAACACAAACAATGCAGACGAGTAGTGATCAGTCCCAATTGTCCTTGCCCATCTTTGTTTTCTTACATTTCCTCGATTCCGCTTTTGGATTTTCCAACCTCCCCCCCCTAAATTCCAACCTATCATTTCCTGTGTGGGAGCGAGGGCCGCGAGGGCCGCGAGGGCGCTGAGCAGGCAGAGCACACGACATAATGGCTCTTTGTACACCACCAGCGCCGCCTCCGAGTGAGTAAGGCACATACACGGGGACTGTTTTCAAACGTCCATCAGCCACCCCAAAGGCTCCAGCCCACGTCTCAGTCATTCACGTTGGCCCGCAGGCTGGCTTGCGGAGACGGACGGGGAAGTGGCCAAATCTAAAATAGATAGATGGCAAGAAAGATGTAAACACACAGGCTTGTCTCTTATTTTCCCCTGAAAAGTGAACATGCATGCAAAAAAAAGTTTGGCCGAGCCACACCATGACCCAGAGCTTCCTGTACTATCCCGACATAGTCATAAAATGAAATGCACATGACGTTAAAGAAAGAAAAGGATTTGTGTCGCTATGAGTACAAAGTTATGCTAGGCCTTCGTGAATGTTTTACTTTGTCTATTTATCTCCATGACCTTTGATTGCATGCATGACTTCATGTTATCTGTCACATTCAGTACTTCCGACAACTCGGCTTTAAAACATGTCGGCGTCCTCTTTAAAACTTTCTGAAGCAAATGGCGCAACATTTACATCCAATGACCATTCCTGGGCAATCATCTGTTTAAATCCGCTTGCCATTTAAAAAAAAATCTAACGCTGTTTATATGAAATTGCCCCCAGGATCAAGAATTACAATACACTAAACGTCCCGTTGAATTATTCATTTATTTATCTATTTATTTGTGTATTTATGAATTTATTGATTCATTCATAACTCAGACACTGGATTTTGACTCTTTTCACTGAATATTCATCATTGATGATGGGATTCTTACGTACCCAAGAGGCCCCGCGAGCAATTGACAAAATGAAAAGCACAGCATTAAATCCCAACACAGCCCTTGAGGCACGTTTGCCTAATCTTCAACAAGTATTCAGCATGACCCACAAATGAGGCTTAGACATTCAGGCTCACAACTTGGGGGATAAAGAAAAAAAGAAATTGGTTAGAACAGAACACTCGCGTTAATGTTGCTGTTCTTAGGACAATAGACTCAAGTCAAACCCAAGACCGGGCCTTCGGTCTCCCCAAAAATATTACGTTCAATCACCGTACCAAAATAACCCTGCTGAATTTGTTAGCCTCTGTGTTCCTATGTATGGCGCAGCATGGAATGTTGGGAACACAAACAAGAAAACACACACCAAACAACAACATTCTTTCCCATTCTCTGCTAAAAGCAGATGTTTTTCCAAATGTGAAATCGTCTCACTGGGAGGGGGGGGGGCGCAAATAAATATGGCCCTAGGATGAGGACCTCTCATGAGCTGCGCTCCGTCTCTGCTTCTTGTCAGCCTGCAAAAAGGCATCAATTAACATTCCCAGTGGTGGCACTAAATCACAGAAGCAGTCCTACTCCTCTCTTCTTACTGAAGACACCACACTGTGGGAGAGGATCCACGTGAAAGGCCATCACAGAGTGTCCATGTGGACGAACTCAAATGCTCCCGTTGCCACTTCGCAAGTCAAACGCTGATGAAATGGAAGTGGCAGTAGAAAGTGTGTGTGTGTGTTCTGTCACAGCATTTATTCTTACACAAGCAGTTCAGCATTCAATATCTATAATTCGTTAATTTAGTTTACCTGTGATTAACTATTATATTTTAACTATAGTAACTAAGGGATGAAGTCTGAGTGTAGTTATGACTATAATCTATGTTAGTTGCCTGTAAATAAAGTGTCAACGGTAAAAAGGCCAGAAATTGTGCAAAGCGATCCGTGGACAGTTTGACGTCACTTTTAGTCGACAGCAGGGGGCGGTACTGCACAAAATATCAGTCTCCTTGTTCCATAAACGCAATATTAATCATCATGTTTAGACTAGTTATGGTTATGGAACAGATTGTAAAAACGTTTTCGACTGACTTTTTGCTTGAAATGATGACGTCAATATTGATCAATTGTGGGCTTGTGAATCCCTTTGAGTCTTTTGTGACGCGGCCTACACAGGTAAACTTCACTTCCGCCTTTCACCTGGATGGACGGATTTCTTTTAAAACTGGGCTGAAATAATAAGTTTAACTGACGTATACAAGAATATGGTTACTAAAACAGTACAGCCTTGTTGCTGTTGTTGAAAAACAAATCCAAAAGGATAGTTGAGACAATATAATAATAAAAAAAAATAACGCCTGCCGCCATATTAGGCAATTTACAAATCGTACGCAATTTAGTCATATAATTACTTATTGGATTATTTCACTAACCTGCGAGTGGTCCTCTGCGAAGTGCACATGTACTTCCCACGTTCAAATGACGTTTTAGCAGCCTTCATATGGGGAGCTACTGACCTCTTTTGGCCACTATGTGAACTGCAGGCACTTGCTGGACCGATCCATCTTTCGTCATTCTCGTTTGGGTGAAGCCTCGCTGACCTCTGGAAAGCGGAAGATACGTCTCAATTAACAACATGAATTATTATTTTTTTAATATGGGGTGAAACTCCACATTGGCCTGGGCAAAAATATAACAAAAGAAAATTCAGAGTCATGGACCATTTAATGATCTTCAGAAGTTAAACAACAAAATTATTTTACAGTTAAAAATGTCCTCATGGAGGAGCAGCAAAATACACCCAAATTAAGACAGTTTTGTATCAATCACTGTTTTTTCTTCTTCTTCTATTTTATCAAAACATGGTAAGTGCCTTCAACATAACAATGACAGTATTGAGCTTGCAGTCATCAAACAAGACTGACAAGCGTGATTTACTTTCAGCATCGGTTTCACACAAGAGTCCCTTTCCTCAGACGACAACTACACGGAGAAATATGAGCGGACACGGAGGACACGTGGAATTATTTACAGCTTTGCTTTCGAAAGACAAATCCACAGGGGACAGACAAGAAACACATCCAATAGCGGCATGATGGCAAGTTCAAGTCACATTCGTTGCACATCTGTCAGCTTGGGGCAGTTGAGGGACCAAATCAGCAGCGCACACAAAACGAAAGTTGAAAGAAAATTCCCAACATTTATCCACAAAAAGGAATAAAAATACAAAGTTATATATTAAAATAGATTATGAGTACTTCTTCTTTTGTTTCATGTAAAGCACAAAATTTTGGCACAGAAATAAAATGAAAAGAAAACTGGTTGGTGTCAAATGTTGGAAGAACACTGAAAACATTTGAGGATCCATCTGTAAAATAATAAGAATAAATTCACTTGGTCTCTCCACATTGCATCAGTCTTGAACTATGTATCATATTTACAGTTGCACAATGGCCCACAAGGGATGCTGCAAACTAAATTAAGACTGTAAACTGTACAACTCGGAGCAAAAGCAGCGGACTAAAATGATTCTTGATGTCTGGGTTATACTCTAATATGAATCAGTTTACACTCAAATCTGTACAGACTTCACATTTCTTTTTCTTATACATAGTGCAATGACTCCTCACGTCTCTCTTAAAAACAAAATCACAATCATTAGATGAAGAGGAATAAAAAAAAAAGCATCAAGAATCTCCAAAAGGCTGAGTCCGCAGCCTCCAAAAACATGGCAACATTGAAATATTCAAGCAGAAATGCTTTTAGAAAAGTCCTGTACCTCAAAAGTAACATTTTTGGACTTCAACACCATTGAGTAAATTAAGGACTTGGTGAAGTGAACCAAAACAAAACTTTGCTTTAAATGCTTAATTGAGATTTTCATTACAAAATGAGGCAATTCCAGTTTGCAAAAAACAGCTGGTGTTGGCTTTGCTTTAGAAAAAAATCAATCAATCAATCAATCAATCAAACGGAGGCAATGACGATCATGAGGTGAGGTGAAATAGTGGAGATGCTGTTTAGAAGGTCTGGGGCCAAGCGGGACAGATGGCTCTCAGAGAAGTCACAAGGTGGGAAAATCTGCACCACGTAGGCGGGCTGCAAATAGAAACATCACCATGTTGAGAGAGACACTCAAACAAGTATATGGAGCCAAGGCAGTACATTAAGAATCAATCAAAGTAAGTCGTTGGGAATTCCAGGTCAGCGTTCGACTTGAAAGGGTCAAACAGACCTGATTGGAACCAGGATTGGGCACGTTGATGATGCCAGCTGCCTGCTTGGCCTGCAGGTAGGTAATGAAGCCACTTTTCAAGGCTTGCGTTTGATTTAGGACATCATCTTGGTCTCGACCGCACGGCAGCGCCAGGAGTAGGCAGTAATCATTCTCCACCTGTCATCGATGAGATATGGACTGTCATTTTTATTCATCCCGGATGAATATTTGAACCCAAAGGTACTTACAGTCATTCGTCGCGCCACGCTGTCAAGCTGAGACACTTCCAGCCTCATCCTCTGAACGATGCGAAGAAGAGGTCCTCCTTCTAGCGGCGGCAGTGAGCACTGAGCCAATAAAGTGTTGCCAGAAACAAAGTGCAGCTGGACAGCGGCTTGCTCGTTCTTCAGTGCCAGAAGACCTTGCCACATGATGGGATATTTCTGTACAAAAAGAAAAAACATTTGATGAGGCCGGCCGGGAATTGAAAATGTTTATTTGAGCCTAAAATTCCATTACAAGTACTTAAACGGAACATTTTTGCTCATGAATTAAAAGAAACAAATCTGCTACTATTTTGTTAGCGGCGACATTAGCACGCTAGTTTGAGCAAGGCTAACTCGTCTCTGCGACAAATTGAAAAGATCACAAGACATCAGTGACCTTGTACGTTGGTCTCAAGTAACAACTGGGATTCTTTGATATTCAATTCAAAATTGTGTTCTGAAGGGAGTTGAGTCTGTGTCACATTCTTTAAACCTTCGAATTGATAATAAAAGACTGTGGAGTGTGTGTGTGTGTGTGTGTGTGTGTGTGTGTGTCGAAGTCCCACCGTCAAAAGCTGCACCATGTCACTGGAGCGCTGTCCCGAATGATCCGTCTTGGCATCAGGCCGTGGCTGAAATGACGTTGACGTGGGTGTTGTCATGAAAGCCGGAGGGCATTTTTGATCAGCCTTGTGATTCAGACCCAATGGCGACTGGTAGGAGGGAGAGACTCCCTCTCTTGGTATTCGAGAGATGTTAGAAGAGGTAGAATGGCGAAGGTGTGGACTCTCAGGCTTGAGAGACTGAGGCATTTTACATAGGTGACCCAGTTCAGGTTCTGGGGGAATCTGGTAAGTTGGAGGATAAAAAAAAATCAGTATGTATTCATGGATTCTTGTGGTGGTGGTATACAGAATGCTGTCATCAATAAAATGATTTTATTTACCTGCGAAGATGTACTGCGTCCCGATGAAGGATGTCCACCTAACTGGGGAGGAAAGACCCTTGAGTCGCGATAGACTGAAAATGGGGCCACGCCTCCAGTATGAGCTAGTTGGATGCCATGAGGGTGAGGAGACACCATGATAGGGCTGGATGTGTGAACTGCCCTGATTCTGCTTTCACTACTTGGTGAATGGATCACCTGTCCTTCCAGTGCCTTGAAGGATTCTTTTCCTGAAAGTTCAGGGTTCTTCCTCACAGAGATGTTAGCCGTTCCGTTCTCCGAGTTGTGGGTCAATCTCGTTTCCCCGGTGGCCTGCTCTCCCAACTGTTGATGCGAGAGCATGCTCTGGTGCACGCCTCTGTACTGGTCCAGATTTGTATGGAGCCCTCCGCGATCGTTGTGAAGCAACATGACATCTGATTGAAGCTGCGGTAAAGAGGATCTACTAAGGGCTTGGTTGAAAGGTCTGTGCTCCTCGTCACTTGCGCTGCTGACGGAACCACCGCCGGACAACGATCCCTGGCTCGTTGAATGAGACTGCCTGATGATGCCCAAGTGTTGTACTGGCCCCGGCAGAGGAGAAGACAGCGAGCTACTTCGCCTTCCATAGCTGATCGTAGACATGGGTGAAGCGTTCATCCTTGCTTCGTGCGTCATCGACTGAGGTTGGATGATGACCGAAGACTGTTCCGAGTGCGGGTGATGCATAGCGGCATTGAAGTTTGATCTGGAGGACAAGCCGTGAGGCATGACCACTGAGGTTCCTACGGGCGAATTGCTCGTGGGACTCGCTTTGACAAGACGTGAAGGGGAGAGAACGGCCGGTTGTGAGGACTGGGAGTCGGGTTTTGGTTGCAGAGCAGCGCGATCGGTCGGTGTGCCGGGATTGGAGCTTATGCAAGATCCGGATAATGAGGGGTGATGAGGGCTCTTGATAGGACTGAGGTTGGACTGTTGAACTGATTTGGGGGGTACGACGTCCATTCCCAGTCTCTTGCCATGCTGCTGTTGGATCACAGCTTGGTTGTACATTAAGACTTGAGGGGTCGAGACTGGCTGTTGATACATCTTGACCACGCTTCCCTGTGACGCAGTATGATATAAAACTTCAGGTTTTTCGCATTCTCGGCTATCCTGCTTGGTGCTGGAAATGACAGGTTGAGAGTTATAAGATTGGCTGGTCAGGAGAACCCCTGTGTGCCCGTAAGAAGATGGAGTTAAGGGGGCTTCAGAGCAAGGAAACTGGGACAAAGGAATTATCGGGTCTTGCTTTGTCTGAGATTTGGGAAGAACTTGTTGAAAGTCAATGTCCCCAGCACTGGCTTGCGGAATTTGACTTATTTTGGCTCTCATTCGGTGGGGCCCTTCTGTTTTTTGACCTGAATAACTCAGGACAACAACACCTTCGGATGTATTGACTCGAAGACCGGGAACAGAATGTGAAGTGCTCTCGACAACAGAGCGTCCTCTGGTTTCATCTTCGGCAATATCAAGGCCATGATATTGATGATTTTCAGTGGAATTTGATTTGAATTTTGGTTTGGCCAAAGAAGGACACCTGCTTCTGCTGCTTAGGGAAATCCGCGGTGTCTCGTCTGTATCGTAAGGTATTGGAATGCGACTTATAACTGAGGTAACGGGAGAAATGACAGTATGGTGGGCGTTCTCACATTTTGGCGGGGACTCTGCCGGTGGTTTACATTTGTGATGTATAGACTGAGGGCGTAGAGACAATTTATCTTCCACATGCCTTGGACCCATCGCAAACGAGGTCTTTTCCATTTCTGGCGTCTGTAAATGATCGGACATAGTCGTTGTCACCATAGTGGTGGGAATCGAATTGCTGTTTGATGCAGACACGTATTTTGGTTCCATCAGGATCTTTCTTAATGTACTGGAACTTGGATGGAGATCAGAGGCCTTCGTATCTGGAGGCATTGGGGGATTGATAGAAGGGGGTCCGAGCGAAGTTGATACCGGGACAGTAGACGTTACCACTGTTACATGACTCGGAGGGCTAACAAAGATTCGACTTTCTTCCGTTCTCTGAGGCCAGTTTGGCAAAAGTTTAGCTGGTCGTAATAAAGGTATACCAGACTGGGATACAAGTGGTACACGGGCGGCTGAAGGAGTGAGACTCGAGGGAGATGATTCTGTTGCTTGCGAATGTTTTTTCCCATTGGAGATGATTCTTGAATCTGAATGAAAAGCCGATTCTTTCGGTACAGGCTGTTCAACTTCTGGTTGTTCGGCCTCTTTGGGTGTGCCCAAAGTCGTCGAGCTTGTCACGTCGTGCCTGCAGGTAGCAACAGCAGTTACCACCGATCCCACGATGGTGGTCCCGGTTGTAATGACTGCCGCTTTGGAGTTTATAATTTCAGGATCCTCCGGGATTGAGCCGGGTAGTTTGAACGGGGAGGGCTCTGGACGGACGTCATTCTTCTTATTTATGGCACATTTACGACTTCTTGACTTTTTCTGAGGTTTGGGTTTCACTTTGCCTAGTTTCTTGGGTGTATTGGTTACTTGGGAAACCGCAGTCATTTTTGATTCTGTTCCTAGACCCTTTGGACTTGATATCAAAACACCATCATCGGAATCTGCAGGAAGAACACTAGAGACCGTTTCAGATGCCATGTTCTCATTGGTGGGAACGGACACCAACGAATCAGGAGTGGGAATCAGAGCACCGAAAGCGGGAGGAGCAGTGAATCCTTCTGGATCTGCACACGCATCTTCAGCTGTGATGGAATCAATAGCAGCTGCAAGTTCCGTTTCACTTGATGGGTTCGCCCGCTTTTCCTCTTCGACCTCGGTTTGCGAGTGTGACGCTACAGGGGGTAATGTGGGCACTTGGCCTGTAGGTGGCTCCTTATACGACCGAGGATGTTGCTCCGTAAGTTTGGCGATATGTTCGACTGCCTGCTCGAGTTCCATTTGATGTGCGAGAAGAACCGCAGCCGGGTGCACAGGAAGCTGTGGCTCAGATCCAACATCTTCATTTTTGACATCAAGTGCCTTTGATTCTTTAGGAGGGCATATTGAGATTGATTCTTCCGCCCTAACCAGAGTCTTGGTTTTCTTTATGCTGACTGGAAATGACTCCGGGTCATTTCTTTCAGACCGAAGCAAACCTTTTACATCGTCGACACTTACACGGATTTCAAGATTCCTCAAGGTGTGGGACTTATCTTCAGTGAAATTCTTGGTGTTTCGCTTGAACCTTTGTTTTTTCATTTTGACACTCTCTTCAGCCACTTTGCTCTTTGGAAGAGTTACGCCGAGGTTCTCCAAATCCCCATCAGTCGATGGAAGCGCGGTGTCTTGTTCCTTTCTGTGTATTTGCGAGTTTGTGTCTGATAACTTTGAATCAGCTTTGGATTTGAGCTCTGATTCATCACAACTTGCCATGTCGATGAGTTCAAATTGAACTCGAGCGTCCTCAGACTGTTTGTCGAGTCGGCTTCCTTTTTTGTCCGCTGGTGTCGAGACAGTCGGAGGTGTTTGCTGCACCTTTTTAGCCGAGCGCCATTCCTCAGATGATTTTATAACTTCCACTGGGGTTGAGGTATCTCCGACCTCGGCGTTAACATCCATTGTTTTCTGAACATCCCCTTTTGTCGGCAATACATGATCAACTCGTTTGATACCTCGTTTTGGCGGGCGCCCTCGTCTGGGGTTGGTGGATGGAATTTGAACATCTTGCTGAATGAGTTCTTTATCCGGAGCACGTTTGCGCATTGTTCGTGATGGCTCCACCGGCTCTTTGCTCGACTGCTCTCCTTCACGTTTGGTGGCGTAGACCGATCGGACGTTCCTTCGACGTGTTCTGCGATGAACCAAACCAGACTCGAGGTCCTGTTCAGAATTTGATGCATGAATTGGGGACTCCATTGTGCACTCGGACGATTCTTTCGGCGCATCTGCTGGCGGAGATGAGCCCCTTTTGAGTTTTTCTTTATCAATACGCTCACTTTTCCGTGTCGCGGGTTTATCCTTCGCATTTTTCGTAGCCTGCGAAGCACGTAATATCGTGTGTGGCTTTGTTTTTTTATTCTTGGGTTGCCTTCGGTTAGGTACTGGCTTATTTTCAACTTGTAGCTCCGGCATACATATTTCATGGACTATCTCTGGTCTCTTTGAATCCTCCGAATGCTGTATTTTCTGAACTTGTGCCTTGCAGTCACGTTCATCTTTTACCTTTGTGTATTCAGAGCATGTGAGCTCTGTATTCTCCTGTTCAAAACTAAGGCCAGAACTGGATGGCGTCGGGGCCTGGTCTTCCACGGGACACTTGTGCTCTAATGGTAAATTGTCATCAATTTCTGCTTTGGGCTCATGAACCACTATTTTTGCTTCCACTTCATTTTCTACCTCTGAGAGGAGAGGTGGAGGGCTTTTATTTGGTTTAGGGGTTGTAGGTTTCAGGTCTTTCAAAAGAGGAGGCGAGGGAGAGACCTCACCATATGTCTCCACACCGTCGCCTTGTTTAGTTGACACGCGTTTATCGATGGGCAGTGATAAAATATTTTCTCTTTCGGGTGACGAAATTTCTTTGAGGCATGGAGCAACTGAGGTAGCAGATATGGTGGGATGGGGGCCGCTTGATTTTTCATCAACCTTCAATCGCGTGGTAGCCATTTCGTCAGACAGCTCATCGTCACAACCCGGCACGTAATTATGTTTTATCTCCACCACAACTGAATCCATCTCAGGATCAAGAGAACAAATGTCTTTGTCTTTTTGTTGCTGGAGCTCCAAAAAACGACTGTGGAAGAGCACGATGGGCTCTGTTGGGACATCACTATCTTCACATTCTGTCTGTCCTTCTGGATCACTTGGCTGAGCGGGATTTCGGTCAAGTGCTATTTCAGAATGCTGGTCTTTACGTTCAAGGTGCTGCAAACGGCGAGAATCCTGTTCGAAGATTGAGCTATGAAGGAAACGGGAGGCAAAGAGTTCCTGACGTTCTTGGTCGTGAGGTTTAAGATCCTCTTTTTTACTGTGCAGATTTTCAGCAGAGTTGGTGCGAATCTTCTTCTTCTTCATATACCAAGAAGGAATTGGTCGGGGGGCCAGTTCCACCTTGTTTTTATCTGTGCAGCTGTGTGTGCTCGGGAAGCAAGAAGGAAGAAAGGACCAGTTGTCTTCCCGGGAAGAGTAGAGCGTCTTGGCTCTTTCCAGAAGTGCTTTCGTATCGGGGGTTATGGTTTTGTCGAGAGCGAATGAGTAAAATTTATTCTTTTCCAATGAGCCAGCGAGTTTCAGATCTGTCATCCTCTCGTCATGTTCCCGCAGGATATAAGACAAGGAACTACCGGGCTTGTGAGAGACGTGTTTTCTTTCGCCATCATCATCAGAATCAGATTGTACTTCTCCTGGTTCCAAATCCTGGCCTTGACATTTACTTTCCCGTTGGAAAGTCAATTCCATTTTTGGTGACTCAGAGGAAAGCCTTCCTAGCCAACTGCACGTAAATTCCTCATTGCCTACGAGAAACGACGGCTTGAGCTTTTCCTGCTCACTTTCAGGTGTTTGTAAATGTCTGGCTTTCAGGTCCGTATTACTTTTCAATGCATGTGGAAAACGTTCTTTTGCCAGAGGTGATTTTGTTAGCGTGTTTACGACTGACGTGGAAATATGGGTGGTTTCTTCTTCCTTTATAGAAACTGTCGAGGGTGTTACATGGTGAAAAATAGCATCATTCAATTTTGGACAAGTTACAAACTTTTGCTCTCTTTTTGAGTCCATTTTGTTTCTTTTACACAAAGAGAAGTCATCATTGTTTATATCCTGGTTTGGTTTTTTAATGTCATGCAAGGCAAAATCCACTCCCAAGTCTTGAGTTTCATCACGAGGTGAGTTATCGCTCTTATCGAGATCACTAAGTTTGCCCCGCAACCATCGACTCGGTTCACTTTTGTGTTTTGTAAAGGTGTTTGTCTGGACAAAGCGCACAAAGGGTTCCTCATCTTCTGTCTCTCTACTTTGGTCCTTGTCACATAAAACGTCTCTCTGCTCTTTGATTTCATTTTCAAAATCAAGGCTGCCATCGCTTGATGTCTTTGTGAGATTGGAGCTATTTTCGCTTTTTGAGCCCGCTAATGTTGGCTTTAGCATGGAAGAGTCTAATTGCTCTGAAGATTCATCTGGCAGTGCTTGCTGAAGGGGAAGGCTTACGGAGTTGCTTTCCGAGTCGTGGCCCTCGTTTGGACTGTTAAGCGAAAATATCCGCACAGGTTTATCCTTGTTATGCTCCCTTTTTTGCACATTTTTTATGAAAACATTCTTATGGAACTCAGAGTCCTTCGTATTCCAAGGCTTATGAAGAATAGATCTACCAAGATTGTCTTCACTCATTCTCCTGTGATGATCATTTTTGCCACAGTCTTCAAAACGCCTTTTTCTTGCGGCCAAGCGATCAAAATCCATTGAGACACCACTATCGAAAGCAATTTCAGATTTGCCATGTTTTTTCGACTTTATTTTGACATCCATGTCAATATGTTCCACTAAATGATGCATGTTTTTATCTCTGGAGGCCTTTCCTTTTGATGACTCTGTGCGGAACAGAGGACTTTGGTCTGCTGAAGGTGATACCAGTCTAGGACTGTCATTCCCACCCCTTGCTATTTGTTTTTCATGCGTGATCAGTTTTCCTTCTTCTTCTTTCACACGCGTTAACTGCACCACACAGGGCAGAAGATCCAACTTTCCTCGATTGGAGTTATCTTTCAGGATTTTGCCGTTTTTACTTTGAAGGGAAGACTCTGGGCTGATGTCTCGATCGGGTAGTGGCTCAGCGTTACATGTTTGGCTGATCGGTGAAGATACTTTGAGCTTCTTAAGTCGCTGTCTCTCAATTTTATCCTTATCTCCGCGATCGTTCCGTCCGGCCCGCTTCTCCTTTTCGACCAAATGGAGCTTTTCGATTTCACAAACACCCTTGTCAAATTTATTGGTTTTATTATATCGTTCCGGGCGAAGTTTTTCAAATCTGGGAGGGGAAACTGAACTGCAGCTGCCGCTTCTTTCAGAAGACGGGCAACATATTCGCCGGTCAGAGTCACTCGCTATCCTTTCGGAGATGGACGAGGACGCTATGGGGGTCGGAGGGTGACGTGAGGCAACCAGACTTGGGCTTTGGCTTTGCTCAATGGTTCTCCTCCCATGGTCACGTCCACGATCCGTCTCAAAGCGCTCCCTCTCCCTCTCGCGTTCCCGTTGCAAATAACTGTATTTCCGAATATCCTGCTCGTAAGGATCGGCTCGGTATTCTCGATATTCCCGGGTGTCTTCGTAGTACGGTGTTTCATAGTAATCTCCTTGATATGGATCCCATTCGGCGTAGAACTCACGACTTCTGCTTGAGTATTTACGCCGAGGATCTTCCGTATACGTTCCTGGCGTGCGTACGTTTTCATAATACTGTCTCTCCACTTGAAACTCGTATTGGGAACGTCGATCATCCCTGCCGAGACAAATGAAAATATTGCAAATGACGAGGATTGTCCTCATTTAAGTTGAGGTAAGAAAGACAACAAACCTTCTTTCAGATAGAATGTCGTAGAAATCTCGAATATCCTGTCCAGATGCTTGCATTGAACGATAGAAAGCCATTTGACTCTCCTGATTGGCAAAGTCCACCTGTTAGAAAAAAGAAAGGTTTCAATTAATTTTATTTTATATTTTACGGCTAATCCAACAAATTGGAGGAGTCTTACCTTTATTTTCGAGCCCCCTATCTTCCATCCCTTTGTGTCCTTTACTGCAGCCTGAGCATATTCAATATTGTTGTACAAGATAAGAGCCATTCCTTTCATTCTGTCAAATACAACCTGCCGAAGACAAAAAGTGACAAAATGATGAAATCCACCAAAGCCCAGTTAAATACGTCCACCTACCTTGACAACATGTCCGTAGCGGCAGAAGTGTCGGGTAAGAAACTGTTCCGTTGTGTTTGATGCTAATCCATCCAGCCAAACGCAAGTTGTAGGCATACTCTTTCCGAAGCCCAGCTACAAAATAAAAAGCTTTTTCAAATATCCATATCCTAGACCTGGTGATCAATTGTATTCTTACTTTCAGTCTGTTGTTTCCAAGGTACTCCCCATCCATCTTCTTTATGGCTTTGCACACACTTGCAATGTCACAGTATTGCAGAAAGGCATATTGCGGGGCTCCGTTCACTTTCTTGATGTCGATATCCTTCATGGGTGTTACGAAATAAAACAATCCTGTTAGTATGCATAGTCGTGTCAAACATGGTGCAAAGTTCAAGCTGTTTTAAAAAAAAAAAAAAACATACAACAATCTCTCCAAAGCGTTGAAAGATGCTGAGAAGATCATGATACGTGGTCGTCTTTTCCAAGTTCCCAATGAATAATGTCCTCGTGGCCTTCGGATGAAACTCGTCTATCCTTTCGTCCAAGGGCCGGAATTCATTCTCACTCTCAGTCTCTGGAAATGTTTATTTCTCGTTAGTTGTGGTATTTCATCAATGAATTGCACTCAAGATCATCAACATACCAGGACCGTTCCAGGCAGTGACATCGATTTGCATTCCAAAAAAAAGCTTCCCCTTTGACGCTCCCAGAGCTTTTTCTTGGTCTTCTTGCTGCCGGAAAAAGACAAGTCCATAGCGCTCCTCTGAAGCTCCGTGAATTTGTACAGATGTGACTTTTCCATGTTTTTTAAACTCATGAAACAAACCGTCTTTAAGACTTGTATCTGGAGTGAACAAAGTGAACAAAGTGTACCTTTAAGCATATGTAGTGGGGGGGGGAAAAGTTTTGGGATTGAACTGAAAGGCAACAGCAACTCACCTGTGGAGCGTACAGGAAGATTTTGGACCTTGATGCCGAAGCTTTTACGTGGTTCCTCCTTGTCGAGGGATGATAACGGAAGTGCTGATGGTGCTGGAACAGCCGCTGACTGCACGGAGCGAGTCGGCGACTCATCACTTGAACTACTGCTGGAATCGCTGGGATAAAAACAAAATATCGTAGGAACATAGCCTTTGCTGAATTGTAACAACCTTCGCTCTGCCCATCAAACAATGTTGATTTGTTTACTGTTGCTGATGTTTTACAGCAAACAATTTCATAAAAACATACAATTTCAAGTATTTCAAATCAAAAGCATCTCACGTTAAACATTTTCCTCTAGTCAAGTTTCCTTCAAAGCAGGGGTTGTCTATCGGTGGTCCGCGGCCCTCTAGTGGTCTGTGGTGGTATTCCAAGTGGTCCGCGAAATTAGAAAATAATTATAACATTTTTAAGATTAAAATGTGTTTATTATTTAGACTTGATTTATTTTCCAGCTAATTTGGTGAATCATTTACCTATCCAATTTGGGTCAAATGTAGTCAAGATTCCCAAAATAGATGCAAAAAAATATCCTGTATAGGTCTGTCCTCCTTCGATAAAAAAATAAAATAATATTCTGCCAAAGCAGTGGTCCTTGAGTTGCTTTTTGGTTATAATGGTGGACAAAACCAGTTGAAAAGCCCTGCTTAAAGGACAAGATGCTTTTTTTCAATCGCATTCAAGGTACTTTATCATATTTTTCATCTATAACTCAGGTGCAAATGAAGGCATTGCAATATAACTGCAGAAAAAAAATTCATATGTCAACTGTGATGCATAAAAAACAAGGTTCTCCCATTTCTCTCATGCTCATTCCCACAAGCTCAGACAGACTGCGAGAGAGAGAGCTTATTTCCTCGAGCAGATTTTTGTATATAATTCATAGCCTCCACACGCCAAGGAGGAGCAAGCTCAAATTTCATTTCATGGTATACAATGACAATGAGGGCGATTTGTCCGCTGCTCCCAAACGGATAAATACAAGAGTGTGCGTGTTATAAATCATGGCTGCCTGATTTTCCTCAAAGCATCCCTATGCCACTGCTCCTTTTTTTTTTTTTTTTTTTTTCCTCCCCTCCCTTCCCTTTCTCCTTCTGCGCTCAGACACTCCCGGAAGTGCTAGTGACTGACTGACTGACAGAGCTTGGCCTGTGGGAGTGGGCAGGCAGGCAGGCAAGCAAGCAGGCAGCCAGCCAGCCAGCACTGACTAGAAATTTCCAGTTTCAACTGGATCTCACGGTTGGTGGTGGGAGGGGAGGGGAGGGAGGGGAGGGAGAGGAGGGGGCATTACCACAGAGGTACGCAGTGAGAAAAAGATGCAAGACCCGTCCGTCCGTCTCCTGAAAAAACCCCAACAGCACTACCTCATCTGACCACAGGTGTCACTCTAACCCGTTGACAATGTCCATAGAGGACCATACAGTGGATAGTCATTTGAAATTCTCCCGTCACCTTCCCCAAGGATATAGTAGTTCTAACTCGAGGACCACAATGGGGTATAAATTTGGTCTAGTCCATTTAGATGAGGACTCTTCCAACCAATTGTTAATAACATTTTTTGATGATAATTTCGGATCTGCTCCATGATTCAAATGTCTTACAACAGTGAACATTGTCCTTACGTGGTGCAGACACTTCTTGACCTCCATAAGCAGCATTTCCGACAAGTATCACCAAAGAAGGGTGAGACACATCAAGCAAGAAGATGAAAAGACGCTGAAGCCATGCGCACTGCTACGATATCACGAAATGTAGTCGTGAAACTGGAACCGCTTTGCAGCAGAGTGATCAATTATGAATGGCAAATAAACAACTAAATTATTAAGCGTGGAGACAAAAAATGATACAACTGCTACACAGTAAGCACACACAACTGCTCTCATAATAAGAAATGCCTCAGACAGAATTTGGTAATACAGGCTCCAACCACGAACAGCACGGGAGAAAAAACATTCATTAAATTTATAAAAAAATCCTTAAATAGGGGTCCATTGTAGGGATGGGGAAATCCAGATAGTATCGATATTGGTTCATAGCTGGCCTTATATCGAATACTTGCGACAGCAGCTGATACCAGTACATCGAGCACAGTATGACTTATTTATTTCCAATCAACACAAAGTTTCAGGGCAGTTCCCAACTTTATAGCATCACAGCTCCAGTTCCCAAGTCAAGCGCTTCCTTTCAGCTAGCATTTTTCGCCTAAAAGCGCACTCGAGCTTCTACCGAGAGCAGCCAAGCCTTTGACTCAATCGATCTCCACGCCCACCGCTTGGAGTTCTCAATTTATAACTCAAACATGGCCACACCACTGCAAACAAAAACCAAGTTTGGCTCTAAGACATGAAAATAAAAAAGCCAAAAGCGTCTCTCACCTGCCACTCGTGCTGCTGCTGGTGCTGCTGACCGAGTCGGAACTGGAGGAGCGGCTGCGAGAGCCCGAGACGCTGTGGGAGCGTGGAGGTCGACCGGCCTGGCTCGCCAGCCTCTGAGGAGAAGGATTCGGCGAATGCGCCGAATGCGGAGAGCGGCTGCGACTGCGTTGAAAGGACCGCTCGCTGTGCCGGGCCCGCTCCTCTCTGTAAAGGTCCCTGTGAACCACGCTGGCCAACGTAAAGGCCTCCCTGGTCCGAGATTCGTAACGAGGCTCCGGTGTCTCAAAGCGACACGGACTCCTGCTGTGGGAGCGGTAGAAGCTAACCCCGCTGGATGTGGAGCCCGCACTCCCCCCTGCGGCGGCCCCCGCCGCTCCGCTCGTTCCGGGGTTGCCGGCGACAGCGTTAACGATGCCGCCGACTCCGGCGGGCAAAGTGGTAGCGCTTCCCATGGACGTGGCGGAAGCGTTCCCAGATGAGCTAAGAGTTCTTTCTCTCGAATAATAGTCCGTGTCATAGTGCCGTTGGCGTTCAAAGCTGCTTCCTTGGCGTTCGTGGTGACCATAAGCGCCGTGCTCGTACGGACGCTCACGACTTTCAGCGCTCCTGAAAAACAAGAAGGGGAGAAAAATCAAGCAAATGTAATAGCTTCAGACTAAGCCAATCTTGTTTTTGAATCATTTGTCTTGGAAAGCTCTCTCAAGGCTTTCTGGGATCACCTTTTTTGTTTGTTGTGCGGAACAATTTGAGGTCAGGTCACGAAAATTGGTAAACAGACAGAAGCAAAAGGGATAACAAGTAATACTAGAATTTTCGTCAATATTCACATTATATGTTCATTTGCATTTCACAATGTATTTAGACAGCTACAGAAGGGCTGCAACTCATGACTATTTTAAAATCGGATTATTTTGTCGATTAATTGAGGAATCAAATTTTTCGGAACAAAATGAAAGTGCAGCTAGCTACTGCACAAAACCAATTATTGAGTTGTTATTGGTTCGGTCTTTAAAATGACAAAAATGTTGATGGTTGTTTTCAAAGTAAATGTTTGCTGCAAATGTTTTATTTGGATTTAACACAAATAAAATCAGTCTGACGACTACAGAAATATGAGAATATTTTAAATTAAAAGAATCTGAACAATTTTAAATTCAACAAGATCTCCAAACAAGTCATTTGATTAATTTGATCATCGATTGGCTCTCGATTAATCGATGAATCACTGATTGAACCTCTACCCTACAGGCTACCATCCCACATCATTCCTCCTTGCTCTGTTGGATCCAATCTTTTTTTTTCCAAGCATGACATTGATCTTATTACGATCAATATATGGTTTTCTGTCAGTCAAAGCACTTGGACATCCAAAAGATGCAGAAGCTGAGCTACTAAGCAGGCGCAGCCAAGCTTGCATCTGGCAAATGTGCAAAGTTGCGGCGCAATTTATTTGTGGGTTCTGAGGTCATACACAAAAGTGGATTGTGTAATGTAAATTTTGACTAACTGTGACAGCTGCTTTTGCATCTTGAAACTATGCGTCTGAAAAGCCACGCCGCTCTGAGTAACCAGGGCGAGGAGACGAAGGCAAAATGACTCTTCTGCTCTTAGAAACATTTTTAAAATGCCCGAAACAGAAATAATCACATTGTCTTGACTGTCCAGCAATGTAATTTGGAAGCTTTTGAATTAGGACTTGGAGGCATGCCAAAATACAAAAAACATTGTTACTTCCGTCACAGTTGGTGACATCATTGTCTGTTTTTTGAATGGGTGAGAAGAATCACCCTAAAACCGTTTTGACAAAGAACCTATTTAGGTTATCAAATTCTAATTATAAATTTAAAAATCAAGTATGTGAAAACATTCCACATTGAAGTCTCGCTTCAACCTGGATTTCCATCTACTGCGGACACCGGCAACAATAAACCATGGCTCACTGTATTTTAATTACACGACTTGATTTGACTTTCTTTGCAATTCCGACTTTTGATTTTTGAAGATAATTGTTGAAAAGACTCAAAACCAATGCAATGCTGAGGCTGCTCTACACAGGTAATCACAGCCAGTGGTCAGGTAAGGAAAAGTTGAAAAGAAAGGGGGGGGGGGATAATAGAAGGGAAGTTAAAGTATACAGAACAGCAGCGAGTGCCGTTAGTGCGAAGATCAGAGAGTCAGCGGTGCAAACTACGGAGGGAGGGTTAGCGAGGACAGCTCAAATACACAGGCAGGGCAGGGCAGGACATACCAACCTTTTGAGAAAGTGGTAACTTGACCTATATTTCCAAATACAATACAGGGAGATAATACGGTTTGGTCAAAAATGATGAGTGGAGGGTGGTTGTGGGGGGAGGGGGCAAAAAAAAAAATGAAGCAACACCATTAATATGAAAAAACGTAATCCTCGTCTTCACGGTGGGAGACCTTAGAGGAACCGGAGTGAAAAATGGGATCCAAGATCAGGAATGCCAAATGCTTGAATGAGTCCTCCAGTCCGTAAATCCATCCAGGCAATGTGTGATTTTCTTTCTTTACTAAAAAAAAAATATCCAAGAGTCCATTTTTAACTTTATTGCGACAGACTTCCCATTCTCGAATTGTCACTTTGCAAATTCCAAAAAGGAGAGACATGAGTCCAATTTAGTCCATTCCGGTCTTACTTAAAAAATGCTGATCGATGGTAATCCGTCTTCTTGCAGTCATAAACTTGCGGTGAGGAGAAAATGGATCGTCATAAATTTGCTTGAGCTGTCTGTCCATGCTTGTCTGCATGCAGTCCACGCACATTTGACCGTCTTTGTGATGTCATCCAAGTCTGATAGTTCCAGAAGGCGGTGGATATTCCACAGGCACATTATCTCCGACAGACAGCAAAAAATTGTCCGTCATCAGTCCCCAAAAAACGTTCCAGACAGTTCAGGTGACTTGTGGGCTCTTGTGATTTTTTTTTGGTCTCCAAGAGGTCTCAAATGGTAAAACCCTGATCTCAGACATAATCCCAAATAAAAAATTGAAAAGGCGCCAAGAAAGCAGCCTTTGTCAGGATAGAATTTCCTTCAGGTGTTAATCCAGAACCAGGGTGGGGGGGGGAGGGGGCATATAGTTCCTGTGTAGTTTATCCGCATGACTCCAGTGTGAATAAATGGAAAATGAGACTCATCCAAACAAAGCGGTCTCGTATTCTACACGGTGTGCTTGATTGTTTGACTATACGGGGCGACAAACGGTGATATAATCCACCAGGACCAGCCATGTAACTCCAGATTAGGAGAGGAATCCCAGTCGCTCTTTAGCTCCCTGCATTTAGCCATCTTCAACATTCCTGGGAAAATGGACCATGTCCAATCTTTACCCTCCACAAACGATATATCCACCCGACAAAGTTGCTTTGATTTCTAAAAAGAATGGAGCTATTTATTTCTTGACGACCTGATACCGCAGACCGAGCGAGCGAGCGCACTCACATTAGGCGATACACAACCCTAATTGCCCCTTCCTCTCCTGCCCCTTTTTATTTTTAATCACCCAATCAGGCGCTGAAAAGGATACGTAACAAATAGATCGATTAAATTACCGTGGAGTAATTCCCCGTGCGCATTCATGTTTCTGTATTTTCTGAAAAAAAGATTTGTATGTGGGGGAGAAGTTCAGCCTACTGGAACTAAAAAGCTGATTTTCAAAATAAAATCACCTATAAAAGCAATGTATGATGACTCTTTTTTTAATGTTTTGCGATCACAGTTTGTGGTATAATTACTTGAAACAATTCTTAATTTTTCGGAGCGCATAAATGACTCACTTTTTTTCTGATTGTGCAGCAGACCTTGGTCCCCTAACACCATGTGTATGCGAATGAGGGGAGGAGGGGAAGTCGACATTTGCCAAACACGCTACATTTCAGGTGTCATGTCATTGCCTCATGCGAGTACGCCTTCCGTCGCCAATCCATGCGGGAGAGATGACTTTAGTGGGAATCCCTGCACGATCAGATCCCGAATATGCTCGAAAGACGCTTGGAGGTGAGCTGTTGACTAAAAGAGCGCGCTTCGCCCTGTCGTCATAGAAACTGTGTCCACTTACCCGTCTAGTCTCCGTTCATAGCGTCCATCTCTGCTGTGGAGCGATGTGGGGGCGCCATACACGCCACTCCCTGCCGCCCGCGTGAACCCTGATACATCCCGTCCACGAGAGCCCAAGGATAGACTATCGTCCAGTCCCCGCGCGGCACTGGGAATGGTGCCCGGTTCATTGTAATCGGTGCGCAGGTCTCTGTCGCCCATCTTGTTGAGCGCATTGTGAGCCTTCTGAGCACTTTTGATGTCCACAAAATCCACAAATGCCGCAACTCCACCCTCTGAACCCCGTTTAGGTAGGACTTTGACACTCTCCACACGTCCATATCTGTAGGGGGAAAAAAATGGATGAGCTAAGTGCAAAGAATATCAAACAAAGCTATGTAAAATCGATGACACACATTGAAAATTTAGCTCAAGCATTGTCAGAATTTATGTGTGAATAAATGGAATTGAATGGAAAAGCCACAGTCAGCATTGATTGACGTGCACAATTTTCCCACGAAGAGGTTCAGTTTTTTATGTGATGCTTTTTTGGAGCATTTCCATTTTTGATTTTCTAACCTGAACTGCATCATTTTTCAGTCATCCCTTTGTCAGGGTGCTGGTCGATTTTTGTTTTTTTAGAATTTTAAGCATGAGAAGCCCAATTCTGGGGGGTGCTAAATGCTAAAAAAAAAAAATTGCTATGTGGAAAGATTTTGTGTTGACTTCATGGGATGAAAATAATTTTGTTCAGGGAATTTCCTTTCGGGATTCAACTCTGAAGAAGCGATAATGGAGATGAAGGCGAGATGGATGGGGGTGTAGGGCACCAAATATACGGTTGCTGCATTTGCACATTCAAATTAGGACCACCAAAAATTTACGAGTACACAGCGTTGTGGAGAATGACTACATCAATCCAACGTGCATGATTTTTTTTGTGTGTGTGCATGAAAAGCCTTTTTTTTTTTTAATCAAGGCTACATGACTTCAAGTTACACTCGCATAGGTAGCGCCTCAAAAATTGGGGATGTGCAGATTCCCAAACAACGCACGGCTTCCGACGCCATTTTCTCCACTTGCTCACTCATTCTGCCTTCCCCCATCACATCCCATCACATCACATCTCTCTCACGCGCGCGCGCGCTCACACACTCACCTGCACGCACGCACGCTGCCTTCCTCGGCTCGCTTACAGTTGAACCTCTGCAGCCGCGGAGGGAGGCAGCTTCCTCCTGCGCCATTGTCACAACGAGCACGACGCACGTCAAATCACACGCACGCTCTTAAAGGCTTGGATTTTTTTTTTTTTTTTTGCATTAACTGAGCATTTGGGCGCCTTTGGCAATTATGAGGTGTGCGTGATTTGGACTTATATGGCGACGCGAACGACGGACTGAGAAACGTAGCCGCATATGCGATGGTTTGAGCAGTCTGGCATTTGGGGGTGGGGGTGTGAGGGGGGTGGGGGGGCTCATATGGACGCAGCTGCGAGGCGGGCTGTGATTTCCTTGACAGCTTGCGAACGAGCGCACGACAATTCAGATTTCCTGGAGATGCATTTGGAAGAAATACATCAAATTTGACACCAGCAACAAAAGCCACGATGAGAACCATCGTGGGTGTGTGCGTGTCTGCTTCTCCTTGCTGCAGTGCAATCAAATCCAGCGTGCAAGAAGAAAAAAAAAAAACATACAAAATGTCATTTCAGACGTGCGACTTCTACCACATATGACGAACGTGTTTAAAAATGTGCACAAATGAGTCATTGAATGAGCATTTTCAGTGCAGCGTTCATACAAAGAAGTTGTTTTCCCGCTTTTGTGACAGGTGGACTAGGAAAATTGTGACACTGTCGACATGCAAGCAAATGTGTCGAACATAATGATGATGATGGTGATAATGATTCGAAGGTGGACCTGACAGTACCGATCCGAGAAAAAAAGGAAAACTGTTTTTTTTTTCTACTCACCGCTTAAAGTGCTCGATGATTTTCTCCTCTCGCACATTTTCGGGTAAATTTCCCACCCATAAATGTCTGGTTTCTCGAACCATGCTGCGAGCTGCTGCTGCTGCCGCTGCTGCTTCTGCTGCCGCCGCCGCTGCTGCTGCTGCTGCTGCTGCTGATGTTGCTGCTGCTGCTGCTGATGTTGCTGCTGCTGCTGATGTTGCTGCTGCTGCGCGACCATACAGATCTCTCTTGCTATGTCAGTAAACAGGAGGAGAGGGGTGCAATGTCAATGCCTCTGACTGCTCGTTGAGCCCTGATGTCAACCATTTGCGTTGCTGTCCCCTGCCTTGCATGCTCGCTTTTGACACTGCACTGTTATAAACCGCGACCTTGCACCTTGCAAACGCGCTGCGGTCGTTTCCGTAACGAGGGGGGGGGGAAGGTGAAGGGGGTGGGGGCGTCTGTGGCAACACGCGACTGGCGAGAGAAATGAGCGTGGGGTTTCCTAAAAAGAAACAGCGCAAATTTTGGTTTGTAATGAGACGCGCACCGCGCAGGCGTGGCTTTGTGTGTGTGCGTGTGTGAACTATCCCCCCGCCCCCCCCCCTTTCTCCCGTCGCGATCTCACGCGAGTGCGCATGCGTAAGAATAGCCGCCACTCCTGATGCTGCTGCTAGAATAAATTTTACTGACAGGAGGATCTCATTATTACAGCGATTTGATATACCCATACAAAAAGAATCTTGCACGATGAATTAGGATTCTCCTCTGATTGAATGCATGTATAAATAATCAGCAACAGCACACCAATCACCAATATTGGATCAATACACCACTAATGGTCATTTTTTTTAGGCGAAATACTAATAAAAGAAAAATAAAACGATTCTGACGCTCACTTCTGGTCGCCCAGAGATATTCTTTTCCTTCACGTTCAAGAAATAGGCCAGTGGTGATGTCGTCATCAGCATTTTTGGGGATTGTATCCGTGTCTGTCTTTTGTCAGCATTTTGCTGCTCTGCATTAACTCTAGTTTTCACTTTAACCCTAGCTGAGCTTCGTTTGTAGCTAATAAGTAACAAGTCATCAAAGCCCGCGTGCATAGTTCAAAGGTAGCAAGATCTGTACTGATAAGCGCTATATCGAAGGAAAATACATAAATGTATTTTCGTTTGCGCTCAATATGTGTGATTTAATGCAGGACTTGTGATTGCATCTTCGTTACATGTACTTCACAATATTTCTAGTGCGGGTAGATTGTATCAACATTGCATACGTTAGTATTCGCGCAGCACAATGTAGATTGAAATTTAAAAGTAATGTAATAATAAAAGAATATGACTTGTGGGAGGAAAAAAATGTAAACGACTGTGTTTCGTCCGAGTGCTGTGCTGCTATTTTAAGATTCAGTATCAAGGCAGGACAGCACAATGTATGAGACGAGTATACTCGACCTGCGCGTGCGCACACTCAACCAATCAGAGAAGTCCACTTTGCCTCAACGAAGACGACCCACCAACGCAGCAGTCGTCAGGCATTTTTTCACCACTTACCGCACTGACGAAGCTCGGCGGCGTATGGACTGTCCTCCGTGGCTCTGCCGAATCTCTCCAGTGGTGGAATCGTATTCAATTAAAAGCCAATAAACCTGTGGGAGTACAATTTCAATCATTTAAGTGATTCTCTGACTTGGATTATCACGGAAATGGGAACGACAGGCGTGTCACACTGTCGATCGGGGCTCATACGAAAAAAAGTCTCCCTCGTGGAATAACGTTATACGAAGGGCCAATGTTAAGACACCTAACGTGGATTTTAATGTAATGTGGATGGATATAAGGTTTGCGAAGCGTCAGGACAATGGACCGTCAATATAAATGAGCACTTCTACACGAAGCGCTAACCTGTGTGTTTTATTTCGACCTAAAAGAGGGAATAATGTCCGTATTGTTTTCAATGCTCAGTGTCATTAAAACAAAGTGAAGCAACGCAGTGTGCCCTTTATCAAACGCCATTTTGTGTGAATTATTAATAAGGGTGTCGTCAGCCATTTTGCCCCCGTTTCTCTCTTGCTGTAGTAAGTGGTGACATAAAACTGTTTTTACCAAGTGGCAGGTGCGAGCAAGGCTTCTTTTTCCCCCCTCCTCTCCTCCCAAGGATGCTGTATGTTGTTCCGAGGTACCAGAAGCTTTAACGGCCATTCTGCGTCATTAGTACAGGTGTTTCCAAAATGGCTGTCATGAAAATATTTCAACGTTGAGCTTGGTGTTATTAAACAACACAGATTTAAATCTTTTGTCAAGGTTCAATCTGTCGGATGAAGCAGTTTACAATGCTACACGTTGAGACAAGACATATTGACAAAAGTGGGACAGTACAAAATATGTCTTATTCTGATTAAACATGTATGAATTTGGTTAAACAGTCTGGTTTCATGGAGGACTACAAATTGTGAGGTTTACTGTTGAGAGACTTTTAAATTCTGAGGATTTGAGTAATTTTAAGTTAAGCAATGTCCAAAGGATTGCTTGCCCATCAAACTAGTAATTTGCTAATTGATTAGTTATTGATTAATTGTCACACCTTGATTAGCTATAGGCAAGATCATGGCTAATAAGTTGTCTCGACAAAATATTTTCAACAGGATGAGAAATTCACACACAAAACTATTTAAACATGATGTTGTATTTAGGTACAATTTACATCGTCATAGTTCTTGGTTAAAAAAAACATGCAGTATTACAAACACATTATTAAAGCTACCACTCAAAAATGTAGTTGTTTCTACTTTAATTAAGAAATGAGTGTCTTTTTAGCCATTTTAGTTTGTTGTAAACTAAGATGAGGCCCTCTGAGGGTAAATCGTCCTGTGATGCAATGTCTGGTTGAAGTTGAAAGAGAACAGCTTTGCCTTAGGTCTGACGGGTGGATGAAACGACCTAACAAGCCTGTCTGTCTCCTCAAATGGAATCACCAGCCGTCCTTGCAGTTAGTTACAAAAAATGAGTGAAATACCCATCATAAATCACCACGGGTCTGTGACTCTCTTGAACTGACTCTATTTGAGATAGACCCAACAGTACCTCTGTTGCATCCGAGTAGTGCATCCCATTTGGCCAGGGGAATACTTTTCAAAAATCCATTCATTTACGATGTTCATTCCTGGAAAAACATGATTTGAATATAGTGTTTCCCAATCTGTTAATATCCTTTGGACAGAGCTGAGATCACTGACCTGCGAAGAAGAGGTTGCATCCAGCAGATCTGTTGTGGGGATCAGACAGGCGGCCTCACCCAGGAAACACAGGAAAATGTGGAGTACATCGGCCCAGCGTCCAACAATCAGCATCAGGACCATCAACGCACCGAGGCGCACCACCACCGAGATCAGGAGCGCCTGGCTAGCCGGCAAATTACGCTGCTCGTCTGCTTAAGAAACATGTCATTTTGATCAGGCAAAGTAATGACTACCCGTGACCTTGCATGTGGAAAAGTTATTTTTTGGTTTGTGACAAAACAGTGTGAGTATGATAAGCGCCATGGAATGTTTCAAATTTAGATATACAGTATCCAAAATGACAGTTTAAATTCATGTGGAGATTTACGGAAACATTTTCCAAAACGGCGAATATAGATGGATCTAAAAGAAATTTAAGCAAAAATTCGTCCACGATCCTCCTGATTGCCGCTTAAGCTAATATCTCACCCTGCATGTAAACCACCAGCAGAGCGTAACAGATGGTCAGCGGTGTCCAAAACTTAAGTGCTTCTGTTGCAGACAAGAAGTGTTGGTTGATGATCACCAACGCTGCCACCACAGCCATGACAAAGGCAACCATGAGCGTCCCGCATAGCGCCGGGAGCAGCACAGGGCCGCGGCCGTACGTCAGCAGGCTGATGCAAATGCCGCAGTAGTGCTGCGAACTGTGCAGTTTGTACAGAGTCGCCACATGCCGCTGTAACGCCGCCGCCTTCCGGGCTAGCCAGCAACTGAGCGCCGCTGCCAGGAGCAAGCACAGCCAGCGTTGCAGAGCTCCTTCGTGGAGGAATTGTAGCGTGCAGCTGAGGGCACATCCCAGGGAGAATTGGCTTTGAACCATGAGGTGGTGGAGCGTTTTCAGAGAGTCCTGAATCACACAATTGTACACAAATCATAAAATACATTCCCTCTTGTGCTTAGCAACATCCCGAGGCAACAACAACTTGATGTCATTGGTTTCTTACAGGTCCTCTTGTCAGCCATCCAGAGGCAGCTCGAAGGCAAAATTCCAGCACCACCAAGGAGGCCACACGAGAACCAACAGCAGCCAACGTCCCGGCCACAAAGAGAAAATGAAGCCTCCCCGCTGCTCCACGTTTAACCCTCCTCTGACTCGATGCATCTTTGTTACTGCAGGTTGTGGAAGGACAAAATGAACCAGGAGTCCAACGTACGTAAAATTGCAAAATTAAATGTCCGTACCTTTCCTCCTCAACATACAAACGCACTCTGAGAAGGGAGATGAGGACAGATATCCCACATGCGCCAACAAGTCCTGGAGGTTACACGTCAAATCAGAGTTTCACAAACACATCAAAATGTGATTGGAGTCTCACCTTGCAGCAAATGACACAGCAGATTCACGTTCAGCGTCCACCAGCTTGTCAAGTAGGACGTCGGCAGCAGCGATGTGATGAACCAAATCATAGCACTTCAAGAAAATTCATCTCATTTCAATCGTCATACTTTGTGGTTATGTCGCATGGTTTTACAAAAAAAGCTGAAATGTCATTTGAGGTAGTTCAGGGTTAAGCTTTGCCCATCCTGAAGCTTGTTCCAAAGGTCGGCCACCTGACTCATCGCAGATAACGCCAGCGCGTACGGAAATATTTCAAATCATGGATAGTGATGTCACAAAGTTTCTGCGGGAATGAATGGGGAATTTACAAAACTATTGATATGTCATGTTTGTTGCTAAAATGTTTGTCTTTGTGTCAAAACGTCTATTTAAATATAGAATATAAAGAAGTAATTTTCTCAGTATTTCCAATGGAAAGTATCCAAAATGCTTTGGCTAAAGTTCCCATGCAAAGATTCTGGAAATCTTCCACACATATAGGTGGCGCTGTTTATGTTCGCCATTTTCTGCATCACGCTACCTACTCATTTTACAGACATAAAAATAATAATAATCAAAAAAAGGAGCAGCACAGGAGTGTCTTAATGTGAATCCAGCTGCTCACTTTCAAAGTCTAACCTTGAGTCAAAGTCCATTTATTGCACACGGTTGAAGAAAGGCTTTACCACCTCCAACTTGGACTTTGCCATAACAAGTTGTATAAACATAGATGGGAACAAATTCATTGATGACCAGCTGAGACAAGTGACAAGGTCCTGTTAAAAGAGACTTTCAAAATCCCAGAGGCAGGTTTCACACGTGCAAGATCGCGATGATGTTCTTGAATGTGGATATTTTCTATCACTGACTTCTTGCGCACAGGCATAACAGACTAACTGAGAGTGCGGACTTCCACATGGATGCCAACGATCCCGGCAGTGTGCAATACAATCGGTGGAATGAGGACAACATCAACATGAACGTGGCGGCGTCACAGCCTCCCATGACCAGGTGAGTACGTTTCAACCCTAACCTTTTTTGACATTGCCTCAAATGATTAAGTCTGTGTGTAGTTTAGCTTTTTCTATTATAAGAAAGGAAACGCTACAAGAAGTTTGAATTCGATGAAAATTCCATCAGGCTCTACAACAGAACATGCACTGGCAAGACTGGCATCGTGGTGAAAGCAGTCGGAGCACTGGTGGCATTTATGTTTGTCTTCATCATGGGATACTTGACAGGATACTCCGTCCATAAATGTGAAATCTTTTGAGACTTGTCTGTGATTTAGGGCTATATGAATAAAATTGACTTGACTTGATAAATGCTGATGGAGCCCAATAATACGAAAAAGTTGGAGAGATGTATATCTGTATTTTCCACAAAACAGTAACAATTGCAAAGCACAATAAATCTGACATGAACAAGGAAAGCTCTTGGTATTCCAACCGTCTAGACTCTAAGGGTTCATCTGTACAACTGTGCCAATCACATAGAAGAATCTAAAGTTTGCAATATAAAAAACAAGCATGTGACAATAATAGTCAAAACAATGGCACGGTAAACGTAACATGCTCAATTTACCAACTCACGGCTGACTTCATGATGTTACACCAATGGGATATGATCTACTTTCGTTTAACCTGTTTAAAATCAGAAATCATGGATCACAAATTGTAAACTTGTTACCATTCATACAACATCAACATCTTATACTTTGTGACATTTTTGTTTGGTAGTGTGCTGTGAGATTTTCATTTTATGTCAAATGAAAGCCTCGGCTGAATAAAGTTTACCGTAAAATGATTTTTTTTTTTTGCACGAGTGTCCTTGATTTCTGCTACATCTTCTGGGCTCGCTCCTCCACATACAGCTGCATCTGTTCCAAACAGACAAAAATGCAACGTGGTCAAGGACACGTGGTAGAAAACTACTCTCAAAACCTACATTAATAAAAATAAAAATAGCCATCTATTAAAAATATTGTACGGTGCTTCACCTTCACTATATCAGACGTCAAGGTCTTCAGTGGGATGAGTCTGGGCTCCTGCATGTGGACCTCCTGCTCATCAGCAACTATCCATGGGAAATCCTAAAACAAGCAACCAAGGGGCAAATTGACAAAACGTACACACACATCTTGATCTCCTGCAAGTGATGTACATCATTTGTTCTTACCTTGATGACTTGAACCTTCTCCATGTTGCGTGTGGCAGAATTTCTTGTATGAACTAATACTGTAAATGAACAATCTGAGACAAGGTAAAAACAAACGACATTATACACATTCTGAAAGGACATTCAAACTTGTCTGACCGATATGTTCTTCATCAGCTCTCACCTGGTGGATTATTGTTTAAAACAGCATCACACACGCTGATCTTCAGAATGAACGCCCTCAGTAGCTGCTCCACATGAGACAGTAATGTGTCTGAGCTAAATATAATAACATCAAGAGTTACTAATCTGATTAATTTATGATCAGTGTTTCAAAAAAACGAGGGTTTGCAAACCTGATAGAGAGAAGCGGTGGTTGGGATATCTCAAAGACAAATCTCTCAACTGGATGATGCTCCTTGTCCATAATGACGACAACCACCTTCTCAGCATCATTCTGCCAGGAAAATGGAGGTGAGTGGAAGATCACCATTGTATAGTTCCAGTTTCCAATCTGACCTTCTCAATAAGCGGTTTTATACAGTGAAGTGTATCTTGGATGTACTGGTTCAGCTCAGGATGACATGACATCTGCAAAAAGAACATTTAAAGATGAGTGGGGTGTAAATATGAACATTTTAGATGTGTAAATTTGGCTCATACCTGCACAGGGACATTGTACTTCTTTCGCTTCTGAAATATTCCTGATGGGTAAACTTCACGGACATACAGGATGAGATGAATGGCAACTTCCAAGAACTCACACAAAATGTCAGCAACCACTGGAGGAAACACACGAGTTTATTCTTCTAATCGTGTGGAAAGATCCAGATCCTCCCCCACAACAAACAACCTGATATCTTAACAATTGTGTCAAACGGAGTTGAACTTTCGAATTTTTGAAAATCAATGCTGTATTGATGACTGAATATCCGAGATGAGAAAGAAATGTCTGGGTTATCTCTTTACTAATTCCTTTTAACTTAAATGCATGGGTATTTAGTTTGATAAAAAAGAAAGTGCTCCATACCTTGTCCAAAATTGAGATCTTGCCGTGTTAGAGTTGTCATAATTCCAAACACTGAATGATGAAGAAACTGCTCGCTTCCACTTTGGAGCTTGCTTCTATTTGTTGTCACCGTCAGCCACAACTACATCCCAAATGTCGAATGCTGAGTAAACCAAATCTCAACTTTAAGACGATTTTTAGAGACAACTAAATGACAAAATACACGGGTCAAAAATGTTTTGCCCGCCAGTTGCGGCGCATACTAATGACGCAGCTATTACAAGCATGTCCATGAGTGATGACGTAGACGGACGCGAACCCTCCATCAATGGAATATTTTATTTTTTATTTTTTTCTCCAAATGTTGATCGTCAAACTGACAAATTCATTATGATCATCCTTGTATACACTTTTCATAATGGCTGATTTTGATTGGTAAATACAACAAGCAAACAGAAATGTACACCCTTAACTAGTAAAATACATAAAAAATAACCTACAAGACGACCATATCAAGTTTTATATGAGACACTTACAAAACAACCACATTTTTAAATTTCATTTATTTATTTTTTTCTTTGAAAATGGATCCCTCAGGTCACGGTGGAAATATACATTATCATAGATATAAGAAACAGTAATGCAAAAATATATGACGACAAATTAAAATACTAAAGCACCATAATAGTGCTGTTACTTATGCAGCATAAAATTTACAGGACGGTGACAGTCCTAGTTGAGGTAGATATGTGAAGGAAAAAAAAAGCATTTGGCAAAAATGACTTTCTCCGACTCACTGACACAGTGAGGTTAAATAAATTTGCGGCTGGGTTTGAACCCAAACACATACCCGACCCTTCTGATCGGTTTCGGTCTGTTAGCATTTATAGCTAGCTGCGTAGCTGTACTCCCTCCTACTGAACCATCTAAGATGGTGACTTTTGACAATTTCAATCACCAGTTTGGCTCAATTCATTACACACAATTGAAGGAACTGAATCTCCAAAGGAAGAATAATCATCCCTTATGGACAACTCCCATGTTGATTGACAATGTCACACCCCCATTTCTTATCCAGGCATAGACCAAGCTATAAGAATTGAGAACATGACTCTAATTGATGTGGCCTGAAGAAAATGGTGGCATGCTAATTTGGGCGGCGATCACAATCTCCCGCATTTTTAGCATTAGCGGATTTCTACAGCAATGCAGTGCGCTAGAGCGCCCCGTTGTTCACTTTCCCTCTACATACGCAGCAAGATCAGTGCCATCACAACATTTCTTGGGTTGACTCAAAGATGGTGAAAATGTAAACCAATATCCTTTGAGGGTTCCAGTTTTGTGATCCAGACAGAATCAATGACAAAGTTGTTCAGCCGGGCAAACTGAAGTTTGCCAGCAGGTAATCCTTGTGGCCCTTGACAGTTTTTGGTCTCAGAGAGTATTAACACTAGGTCCCTAAGTATGGATTCCAAGAGTCACATTTTAATGCCTTATGTCTGCATCGAATTAGAGAAGCATTATGCCCACAATTTGGACATAAAACCGTAGAGGACTCAAGAGAATCATGCGCAAATTTAATCGTTTTTGTTATTTCTTTTAAGTCCTTACTCCTACTGAGGGTAAAGTCTCGTATTCTGTTTGCCTCAGCTTCTGCTTTACATCTGAGCGGCATGAGTTCTCGGTCCACGATCATCCCTCCCTTTGGTCTGTAGGGTGTCCGACTGGCTGGAGGGATTGTGCTGATTTTGACCTCCACTTTCTTTTCAGGTGGCTTCTCCTTTTTGGGTTTTGCCTTTGGTCGTTGAGACACAATAGGTGGAAGCATTCGTTGTTTATGGTTTTGGAGGCCTTTCTTTTCCTCTTTTAACAAATCTTGCTTTGGTTTCGGTGGTTTCTCAGAAATCGGCGAGAGCTTGGGTTTTTTGATGTCATTCAAATTGGTCTGTACTGCTTTTGATTTGACTTTTACTGACTCACCGCCCGTACCCTTTATAGGTCCAAGCACCGGCTTTGACTTTGACAGTAGTGATTTTTTGCCGCCCTTTTTTTGTGAGATAGGTAAAAGTTTGCTTTTACTTTTCATTTCCTCCTTGGCTTTCCGTCCATTGTCTTCATCTGGTGGTGTCAATGGAAATGCTGCACATATGTCATCTATATCTGGCATTGAAGTTGATGTAGCAACATCTTTGAACGGTGGTGATGGTGGTATTACCTCTACCTCTGGTTCAGGCTCTGGTGAGGGCTCAGGCTCGGGTGAGGGCTCAGGCTCAGGCTCGGGTGAGGGCTCAGGCTCGGGTGAGGGCTCAGGCTCTGGTGAGGGCTCTGGTGAGGGCTCTGGTGAGGGCTCAGGCTCTGGTGAGGGCTCTGGTGAGGGCTCTGGTACAATCACTGGTTCAGGTTCTGGCTCAGGTTCGGGTGAGGGCTCAGGCTCGGGTGAGGGCTCAGGCTCTGGCTCTGGTGAGGGCTCAGGCTCTGGTGAGGGCTCTGGCTCAGGCTCTGGTGAGGGCTCTGGCTCAGGCTCTGGTGAGGGCTCTGGTTCAGGCTCTGGTGAGGGCTCTGGTTCAGGAACAATCACAACTTCTTCAGGTGGAGAAGGTACTGGCTCCTCATACTCATCATCAAGTAATGCATCAGACAAGTTTTCTGTATCATCATGTTCAGAACTGGGCTCGCTGATGTGTGGGCTTACTGGCTGCTCCTCTGGCTCTTCTTGAACTTCAGGAGATTCTGGCAACTCCTCTATAATAGGCACAGTCATTTCTATGGGTGGTGATGGCACCTCTTCGGGTATGACCTCCATGGGTACTTTAGGTGCCTGAATCTCTCGATGGGACATTGATCCTGATAAATCCCCTGTATTGGTCACACTGACTGATACAGTGGATGAACTTGACACGGTCGACATGGCATTATCTTGTATGCTTTCTGAATTGTCAATTTTGATGGTTAGGTCATACTCTACAAACTGTGTTGACATTTCCTCTGTATCATCCCTAGTGACTGATAAAATGAATGAACTTGACATTGTATACGCTGGAGACTCTACTACTGTTACCATTTCTTGGATGTCTTGCATTTTGTTCATCTTGATTGAAAGGTCATACTCTACCGAGGTACTTGAAGTTGGTTCAGGTAGCATTGGGTCAGTCATCTCTCTTTGCGGTTCATATCTGTCCTCTGCATTTGTTTGTTCCGATGGAGCATCCATATTGGAGATTTGTATGTCTTCATGTAACGGTCCGGATATTTCCTCTGTGTTGGATATGTGGATTTCTTGCAATTGCTGCAACATTCCGGATAATTCTTCTGTCTTGCTCACAACAAGCGATAAGGTGGAGGACCTTGTGACCGGAGACTCATCTCTTGCTGTTTCTTGTGTTTTATTCACCTTTATACTGATGTCAGATTCGACGTGAGTATTTGACACAGAACTGGATATATCTTGTGCATCTGATAAGCTCTCCGCATCAGATGCAAGGATGTCTTCATGTGCTTGTGACGTAACTCCAGATTGGTTGCGTGTATACAATAATGTGTTGTCTGTATTTGTTGTTGGAGCTAATATAGTTTCTGTATTAAATGACACACATTGGTCATTTGCAGATGACACCACTGACATTTTATTATCTATACTAGATATATGGATTTCTTCATGTGATTGCAACCCGTCGGTTTGGCTCACAATGACTGACACAGAAGACGAATCCTGTCTTCCTCCTTCTTGGGTTGTGTTGATTTTGATGACAATGTCCGACTCGACGTAACTCATTGGAACAGGGACGAGCATGTTCTCTCCACTTTGAACTGGTCCGGATCCATCTTCTGTTATTGGTACAGGTGATACGATCTCTCGATGTGGCGATGACAGTGCAGATTCTGTTATTTCCTCCGTTCTGTTCACAGTGACCGATATTGTGGATGAACCTGATGGAACGTACATAGGAGATTCCACTCCCGTTGTTTCTTGAAATTCTTGTCTTTTGTTGATCTTGATTGAGATGTCCGAATCCACACAGGTGGCTGGCACAGTGTCTTCTGTCAGAGATCTGGATGTATCTTCTGTATCAGATGCAAGTATCTCTCCTTGGGATTGCGACCTTGACACTGATTCTGACTCTGACAACGGCCCTTCTGTTTTGCTCACGAAAACTGATACCGATGTATTGGACATAGGAGGTTCCTCCCCTAGCATTTCTTCCATGTCTCGTCTTTTGTTGATTTTAATCGACAAATCATACTCGAAAACTTGGCCTGGCATTAGATCGAGTAGGTTTTCTGTCATTGGATCTTCTCTCGATATATCCTCTGTATTTCTTTCTGGTTGAGATCGGTCGTCACTGATCTCTTCACGTGGCAACTGTTCCGACCTGTCTTCAGGTTCAAATGCCTCTGCTCCGGATAAATCCTCTCTTTCAGACACATGGATCCCTTCATGTGTTTGTGGCAATGACATTGGTGTACATATGTCATCTTCTTGTGATTGTGATACGTCCTCGGTATCAGACACAGGGATGCCTTCGTAGGATTGGAGCGCTAACAGTTGTACCGCATCCTCTGTTTTGCTTTCAAGGTCCGGACTTGACACACTCGTTCTGTGCGTGTCATTTACCGTCTCCTCTACTTCTTTGATGGCGTCTAACTGATCATCAGCATCTTCTTGAACTGTCACTGATACAGATATATCCTCTGAATGTGGTAGGGGTTCACATAGATCCTCTGTTCCATGTACAGAAGTCTCCTCATGTGGTTCTGGCACTGATTCTGAAACGACTTCTGCATTGAAGACTACTTTAGGTGTTCCAGGTTCTTGAGGCACTGATCTAGATCTGACGTCTGTATCAGATAGAGCAATCTCTCCGTGTGATTGAGGCAATGATGCCGGCATTTCCCCCGTTATGCTTACAGTAACTGATACAGTGGAAGAACTCGATACAGCTGGTATAGGAGAGTCCTCTCTTGGTGTTTTGATGATCTCTTGTCTTTTGTTTATTTTAATTGAAAGAGTCAGGACCTCCTCGGCAATTTCATCCGATCCAGATATGACTGTATTTGCCATGAATTCAGTTTTGTACTCTCTGGATGGTTCTGACATTCTTCTGGGTATGTTCCCCGTATTTAGAACAGGTGTGTCCTTTATATCAAGCGAAATTCCTTCACGTGGGGTTGGCATTTGTCTAAATACTTCCTCTGAATCAGATACGGGGATCTCATCGTGTGATTGTGGCACGGAAACTGATTCAGTTATGTCTTCAGTTTCAGGTACAGAGATGTCTTGGTGTGAAGGTGGAATTGACAACGGTCTTGAAGGGATCTCTTCATGTTCAGATGTTGCTTTTTCTGAAATTTGTTCACACATGTTCTGCATATCAGATACAGGTGGACAAGGAACAGAAGCTGGTCTAGGTATGGGTTCTGGTTCCGATAGTTGGAATTCTTCATGTAGTTGCGGTAATGACGTTGCTCCTGATATTTCCATCTTTTTTCTCACCTTGACTGATATATTGGCTGGTTCTGACACACTGGATCTAGGAGATTCATCTATGACTCTTCTTTGATGCTTCCCGTCATATTCAGCAGCCACGTCGTCTGTACTTTGTAATTGTTCACCTCTGCCTACTGATTTACGAATCGTGATCTGCAACCCTGGTATTTCCGATAAATTTGATACTGAACCTGCTCGGTCATCTGTATTGAGCATTGACATTCTAGATGTGCTTTGCGCTTCAGATCCATGACTCTCGCAAGACGATTGTGGTCTTGAAATTTCCTCGGTTAGGTTCACAACGACCGATAGAGCAGATGAACTTGATACGGATGAGATGGGAGAGTCTGCAGTGGCTGGTTCTTGGGATTCTCTTCTTGTGATCCTGATGGTGATGTCAGACCCTCTATTGCTAATTGAAGATCTGCGTTCTATGACTGGACCCGATCCTGATGCGTCTTCTGTACTTGGTACTGGATAAGATAGGTCCTCTCGATCAGATGAAGGGGTCGGTGGTACACATGGTGAAGGTGCTGATCCAGACGTATCTTCTGGATGAAATGCGTGCACCTCGCCTAGCGGTAGACACAATGAAATTGGTTTCGTTGTATCCCCTGTTTTGCTCACAGTGACTGATACAGTGGCTCTTGAAATAGGCGACGCTGAAGATTCATTGTCTGCTGCTTCTCGTCTTTCATGAACCTGGCTTAAGTCATCTTCTGTGTCCTTTGCACTTTGCGCTGATGGTGATGGTGCAGATATAGCTTTGGCATCGGGCTCAACGAATGATGCAGTGGCAGAAATTGGTGGACCTTCGGCAGGGGGTGCGGCCAGATCCTGTACTGGCTCTTCTCGTGTCTCTTGCCTTTGGTTGAGCTTTCTTAGGAAGTCATACTCTGAAAGAGCCAACAAATAGTTACATTAGAATTGAACATATGCTGCAAAGGGACAATGTTTTCCCAATCACAGAACCATTTTTAAGTATTTCAGTCTTGCAAATCTCTATTCATCTCATACCTTTTGCCAACTAGCATGCATTTCTCCCTCTGCTGCAGCCCACACACCAAAATCCTACATCTGACTTTAAATTGCAGCAAGTATAAATTATTTCTACAAAAGTTTCTACAAATGGTGAATTTGATGTGGCTTGCAAAGAGACAAATGAGACTTACCCCATTGCTCTTGAAATCGAAAGGCAACCTCGTTATCGTTTAAGTCTTCTCCTCCGAAACTTGTCATGTGGGTTAAATGTGTTTCTAAACATCTTGGAATGTCATCAGGTTGGGTTAGTATTGTCGTCCTGGATGTACACTCGATCAGAGTTTTGACGCCAAACGATAACGGATTCTCGGAATCCATTTTGAAACGATTGCTTCTTTCTTGTGTTTGTGGCTCGGTTGAAGTTTCCAGAACTTGATCACTCTGACACTCCTCTTGTCACAAGAAACAAAGACTGTGTCAGGGATCAACAAATGCTTTTAAAGGCATTCCTCGATGGATGTAAGTAATTATGTCATGTTGTGTGACATCACCCAGCTATGAGATCACCTTGCATCACAGGGCTGTATGTTGTCATTGCATTACTTCGTCTTTTTCTTCAGCTTCATTTTGCTTTGTCAGGTAAACCCTGATGAAGCTTGTGTTTGCATGCTCTGTTAAAAATCGACACATTTGAAATGGCTAAGTGACAAAAGTCTTCTTTGACCAAACGACGGACATTAAAGCTCGCTAAGCATTGGCAAATCGTATCAACGCGTCGATGAGCCTAACGAGCTTTCCTGGGCTATAACGAGGTGGCTGGGCCGTTGCGGTCCTCTGATTTAAAAAATAATGACAACTTTTTCCTCTGTATATTTTTATTGGCAAATTCAACTTATGCCTTTCACTCAGTCCCAATAAATATACACTTCAGTTTTATCATCTTGAATTTAGATGAGCATTTTGAGATTTTATCTTTAACAAAAACAAAGAAAAAAATATATACAATATGTACAAACTTTTGTATTATTATTTTTTTTTAAGATTTGATACTGTCCATAGGGTGTAGATAAGCACAAAGCTTGAGGGAACTCCAGTCTTACATATCTGTGCCAATTATAAAATATTCAGTGATATTGATATTCTAGCTACATACCAAAATACGTGAGCTACAATTGTTTTTTTTTTAGAACTAAGAACTGGAAAAATATCCCAGCCTTGCTCACACCTGCTACAATCTCACTGAAAAAAATCCCATTCAGTGTTTCGAGTTGCATTTTCTATGCAGCATGCTTCCTCTTTTCGATCAATTGTAGACCATTTGTTCTCACACTCACTTTATTTCGAAAGATGATCGATTTGAAATGAAATCAAATTCTACACATCATAGTCGCGGACTATACCTTAGTTCTGGATCAAAAAGCATCCCTCCTTTGGGTCTATACGGGATCCGTATCTCAGATCCAGGGCCTAGCTCAGGTTTTTTAACACCCCGGTACTTATGGACTGCTGGCCCTGCACCGGTTCTGACGGCCTCCGATTTCTTCTCCGGCTCATACTGATTCGTGGATTTATGATACATACAGTCTTCCAACGTGCAGGTGAAATTGTCAGTGTTTGTTCTGGGCGTCTTTCTGGGTTTCGGCTTTTTTTGCGGAGAGCCTTTCTGATGGGTGTTGGGCGGGCCAGCCGCTTGAGGCTGTTTGATGAGCTGCTGCCCGACGATCTGCTGCCCCATGACCTGCTGCGTGACGACCTGCTGTCCTTTCCTCTCCTCCTTGACGACGGAGTCACTGCACACCGCTCTTGGTTTTGTCCCTTGGGAAGAAGGTTTATGCTGCCCCTGTAGGGTGGTGGGTGCTGAAGACCTTTTCGGCACTTTGGTTTCCTTTTGACTGGGGGTCCTGGCTGTAAAAGCCTGTTGTGACTTTTTTCTCTGCGATGCTCCACCCATGTCCACAGCGCCAGATATTGGGATCTCTTCATACGGCAATGACACCGGTACTGAGAGTTTCTCAGCCCCAAATAGAGTTAATGATCTGGAAATGGACAGAGACGATGAAGACAATCTGACTCCCAACTCGGCGATTTCTCTTTGTCTGCTGATGGTCATCAAAAAGTCGCTCTCTGCAAAGACAACGAAGAATCATACATGGATTATGGATATCTGCGGTATCCAGCAGAAATAGAACAACTGTCAAAGATCCAAGTCAAACTTTTTCATACAATCACTCATAAAGAGTCATCGCTGGCATTTTGTGCATCAAAATAAATCTTCAGTGTTTGGACCCCATATGTCATATGCTGAGGGTCAACCTAAAAACGGAATCTGGCTTAGTTCATCGGCCATCACAGGTGTCAGACTCCAGTCCACACCTGTTTCAAACAATCAGGATCGTTATCAGGCTCCTGCCGAGCTTGATTGTTTGAATCAAGTGTGTCGGAGGACCGAAGTTTAACACTTGTGATCTACGTAGTACATTTCCATATTTACTGATTCTTTTGTTTGTCAGTTTCTTGGCAAAAAAAAAATTAAGACCAGTCAAACTTACCCCATTGCTCTTGATATCGAAAGGCAAGCTCTTTAATATCCTTTTGGTCAGGGCCTGCAAATTCTATCATTTGCATGAGATGGGCTTCTAAAAATTTGTTAATATCACCCGGCTGTGACAGCAGCACGGCACGTGAGATGCACTCAAGCTGACTACTAACGCCATACGGTAACGAATCCATTTAGACGACGACGACAAGGCGCCGATCACGCCGACCGAATACACTCAGAGGCACCGATGGCCGTGCACCTCGACAGGGATCCACACTGGCTTTCACACGCATTTGTCATGGATGAAAAGGCTCGTGTCATTAGAGCAAATGAAGCGCCTATGTGACGTCACCTGGTTCAAGGAGGTTGTGTGACATCACAGGGCCATGTGATGTATGGAAGGTGTAAAAAAAAAAACTGGTCCCAGACTGAGCCTGTGCAACCACTTCCAAGCAACTCAATCATTAAGTGTGAGCGATCCTACGAAATGACCAAGTGCCTGGTCTTGTCTCGGGAGAAAAACTGTGGAATGGCAAGATGAAGGTCAGACTGGTCTCTCTCACACTCGATCAACCTTATTCCCAGGTTCTGTCATGGAATGTGAGAACTTCTGGTCAGAGACTTCTAGTCAAATGCCCTCATGGGTTGCAATAAGTTTGGCTTCATGTAGTGTTTTTATTTTTAACCCTCATTACATAGAAAATTGGAAGCGGCTGCAAACAGACTTGCCTGCTTCTAAGGGATCATCAGCACTACTTGCATTGAAAATTGGAAGTGGCTGCAAACAGACTTGTCTGCTTGAAGCTAAATAAGACTCTTTTAACAAAATGATACCCCTCAGATGTTTTCCTATTGCTCACGTCTGAAGTTCGTTATTTAGTTAGATGTGATTGTAGCAAGAAGCAAGATTAAAATGTTTTCTCTTAAAATTAAATTGTTGAAAACGCTGGTTTTGCTATACCGGAAGTTGCTCCCTCATATCACGCAAAGGCTCATGGGGCGGAGAAATAAGGTGGCTACGCCTTTGTCTTTTTACACTGATTTATTTATTTATTTATATTCATTTGTTTTTATTTTTGTATTTATTTATTGTCCACCACCTTTTTTAATTTTTTTTTTACAGCACGTGGTACTGAGCTATAGCCTGTAGATGGCAGCAACGTGACGTTTCAATCAGTGTCTGGAAGGAAACGCAACGAAGAAGTCATGGACATCGAAAAAGAAACTCTTTCCTCCCATGGATCAGATGATTGAATTTTTTTATCTGTTCAATCTGGTACGTCATTCTTGCAATAATTCAGAGGTATCTGCAACCTTCTATACATTTTATCCAGAATTGAATGTCCGTATGTTCGTTGTATTCATGGTTGGCCCACCGCTGTCTGCTTTCTCCTGCACGAACTTGACAACACTTTCGAGGCTCATGATCATGTCTTAGTTTTTTAAAAATGTATCATTTGAAAGTTTGTCTTAACACAAATAAAACGACATAACGATAAAGTAGCAAACCTGTCTATTTGTCTGTCTTCAGTGGAGAGATGGACACAGTTGAAGGTGTTCAACAAGCGCAGATTGATTCTACTGCTGTCAATGATCCTGATGGGGTCGATGTTACATCTTGGGTGTCGGTCTGTCCGAGAGGCCTCTGGGCGGTCCAGAAGACGCTGACGTTCTCAGGAAGCCATCAGAAAGTCTCGAATTCTGGAGAAGGTGCCCGCATGATGCATTTCTTTCTATTTGATTTTGAGCTGTCAAAATGAATCTACTATCAATGAATAGACAGCTATTTTAATAATCAACAGTAATTATTGTCTGATTTTTGTCATCCTTCATGAAAGTAGATTGTTTTTTTTTGTTTACAAAATACCGCTTTTGAAAAACACCACCACCACAGTAACAGTTTCAAAAAGGGTTGAACAACTTCAATTGTTTGACCTTTTGATTGTGACCTTTTGAACTATTTGATTGTGACAGCCTTAATTGATTTTACAGGAAGTAATCAAGCACCTTGTTTTCTTCCAGGACTGTCGTCCGCTTCCAAGCCAAGGTTGGGTTCACTGTGTCGTGTGCGTGTGATGGATCAAGCTGAAACATCGCCATCTGTACAAGAAGATGAGACCAAGCGAGGAGTTCCTCTTGATTTTCCAGAAGCGACTGTACTACAGCGTCAGCTGGACTCTGTCCTGCAGATACCACTAGGTGAATGGACAACATTTCGACTTGGAGAGGGTCATTGTGATGTTACAGAAGTATGTGTGGAGGACATGAGAGCTGGAGAGACATGTCAGGTATGGAAAATAACATCAGCGCACATCGGCCATTTGTCGTCGACTAAAAATGACTCTTACGTTTGCGTTTTGCTGCTCAGATTCGACTCATTCCGGAAAATGGAGTTGATACATGGAATTCCCGGCCCACGGAGGAAGTACGTGCCACTGTGGAGCTCCAAGCTTTCACGCCAGGAAAGGAATCCTGGCAGATGTCACCTGGCGAAAAATGGGAGTGGGTGAGGTCCCATAAGGAAAGAGGCGGTCAGAGGTTCAGAAGCGGAGACTTGTGGGGAGCGTCGGACAGCTACAGTCGCGCCCTCAAACTCGTCATCACCCTGCTGGGCTGCGAGGCGGACAGACAAGAACAGCAAATAGACGAACAAAGTACGACAGCCTCTGAAGATCCACCGTGCGCTCCTACGGTTCATCAAGTGCAAAGCATGAAAGCAGAACTTCACTCCAACTTGTCGTTGTGTCAGCTCAAACTGAAGCAGCCAGCGCGGGCGAAAGAAAATGCCGCTAAGGCCACACGGCTGGAACCAGGCGGGGCCAAAGCTTGGTACCGACTCGGCCAAGCCTGCCAGATGGTGAACGAGCTGGAGGAAGCCCGGCTGGCCTTTCGAGAACTGCTGAAGCTGCAGCCGGAATCCACGGCCGCTACGAAGGCTCTGAAAGAAATCACAAGTCGAGAAAAGGAAACAAATGCACAGCTGGGACAGAGACTTAGTAAAATGTTCAACTAGAAAGCAGGAGATACGTATGACTGCAACGTGTCAGCCAGCCAGACCGCCCTCCCTCTGACATCTCCAGAGGGTTCAAAATGCTGAATGTCTGAATGGCTACCCTCTCACGTAATTTATTTGTTGTGGTTAATCTTAAATGCCTTATCATTTGATTGTGGTTTCAATAAAAATAAAGTTGAGTTTTGCCAAAATAATCTTTCTTATTGTGTTTACTTTTGAGGCTTACTTGGCGGTTTGCGTGTTTCTCAGAGATGACCACTAGATGTCGCCTATGACGAAGCAAAAGATTTAGATTTTAAGGCATTGTCAGCGTTTTGACGCTGTCAAAAACCGACACCCGGAATCGGACCAGGAAATTTGTTTGAAAACCTTTCACAAACGAAAGTTTTTGCAGCACAAACGAACGGTACCTTTTTGGGTTCATTTTGAGCAGATGCGGGGCTGGGTAAACTGGATAACCTATAAAATAATCTTTTATAACTAAAAAACCGTTGCAGCACAAACGAAAATTTTTACGGCACAAACGAAGCAGACTATATTCCTTAAATTTTGAGTGGGGTGGGGGGCCAGCTTCACGCAGGTTTTCTCCCATCCTAATGTTTCAGGACAGCAGACAACAGTCTCCAAGCGTCCACAATGAGCTCCTGTGATGACGACATGAGTGAAAGTCTTTATTTAAAACCCAAAAGACTCAGATTTACTTCGTCCCAAATATTTTCTGAATGTCAATCGGAACATTTCAATCCAAAATTTTCAGTCTTCATAGTCTTTTGTGTGCTTTCCCTGCATATCTTGGAATGTGTCAATCCACAGCATCCTATTTTTTCTTGGATTTTTTAGGCTTTCTCCCATCCGAAAGTTTCTGTGCAGCAGACAACTGTCTCCAAGCATCCACAATGAGCACCAGTGGCACGATGATCCACAGGGCGTTCATAAACACAAAGTAGAACCAAAAGTAGATGGGGTGTCCCAGCTCACTGTGAACGTAATTCTCTCTGTGTTCAGTGAACATGTACAGCACATCTCCATACAGCTGGCCTGGAGGAAAATGGCAGAATACGGCCAATCACTAACAATACAATACAGCGGTGCAATGCAATAAAACAAGTGCTTGATTTTTCTTACCGAGCGAAAGTATGAGCTGCAGGACAAATCTGTAGGGCTTGTTAGTTATGAAGGCAAACACAGCCCAAAAGCTGAATGGTCCCCAAAAGCACGCAGTCACAGTCTCCATACAGACAGTAAAGTTGTCACCTCTGGGCACACGACAAACATTGATTCAACCCTACGAGTTATACATTTGATTTGCGTGCAATCATCAACTCACATTACATATCGACTGTCCCCTTTAGAGTACTCTTTCCCTGGCAGAAAGATGTGAGAACACGTTTTTAATATGACAAATTTTCACTTCATCCTGAAATTCATCCATGTCTCTGTACTCACACAACTGTGACAAGAAACTCTGGTCCCCTGGAATAACGTCATAGTAGAGACAGAACCAGCCCTCGATGACACTATGGATGAAACCACAAACGGCAAACCAGCACACGGCCAGACGCCTCAGAGCGCCCAGCCGGCCGGTAATCATCCAGGTCACAAGCAGAAAAAGTGCAGACACAGAGAAGAGAAACGTCAGGATCTCTGCCATGCTACGGTCATTGGCCACATAAGTGGGAATCTGGAGATCCCTGGGCCAGTAAGGATGAAGAGGCACAGATCCTGAGGTGGTTGCCATCACCTGTTTTGAAGAAGGGAATTGTGAGCACGTTTTGAAACACAAATCTTTGCACCTCGACTCCAATCACCTGCACAAGATTCAAAACGGATTCTACAGAATGAGTGCAAATGAACTTTGTGCTGGTTGAGACAGAAATTTCACGTGTATTTTACTCTCACCAGTGACGAAGACTCCCAAACTTTAGAAAACAAAATACGGTTCTCTTCAAGGAAACTTGCAGGAACACACTACACGCAAGGCGTGTACAATAAAAAATCTCAAAAACGGAACTCCCAGTGCCTGACCAATCGGAGTGCTTGCTTCGGTGTGCCACAAAGCATGTGATATCAACTGGTTCGACGATTGGCTCGTTCTCTCGGAACATTGACGTCATGGATGAAATACACCAATGAAATTAGACATCGCGAAAAGCGAAAACTAGGTGTAATTAATAAATGTTGGGATTTACCGTTAGGTGGCGGAACAAAAAGGTACGGATTGAAATCACACGGAGCGATTGCAATCTGCCGTGACCCGGATTCGAACCGGGGTTGCTGCGGCCACAACGCAGAGTACTAACCACTATACGATCACGGCGTGTCGTTGGCCCCTCCAAGAGTTGATAAAGAGGTTAACCACACGACGAGTAGTCTATTTAACATTTATTTTTAATGAGATTAATATTCAAAATAGTAATCTATAATCAATGTAACACGAATCTATTAAAAACTAGCAACTCACACACAAAAAAAAAAACATTTTTGATGCACTTTATAATGTTTAGTTACCCACCAAGAAACGCAAGTCCCATATGGTCTAGCGGTTAGGATTCCTGGTTTTCACCCAGGCGGCCCGGGTTCGACTCCCGGTATGGGAACTTCCTTTTGTAATCGAACTCGTTGATTTTTAACTTTTTTTTTTAGGCAGACGTTTTTCTACTGACAGCGTCAATATAAATAGCTTTAGATTTATCGTTAGATTGTCTACATACTGATGCTTTTTTTTCGTTTCCGCAGGGGAAAGCACTGGTAACTCAGAACCTGATTTATTTAAACATAATTTGCAAAATTTGTGGCTAATTGCATTATGGGCCATAAAATAAAATGTCTTTATGACGTTTTATTGAATTTACGAGGTCGGTGTGCCACCTCCAACACGACTGATCAGAACGAACACAATCGCGTTTCCGTCGAAACATCACGTGACGTGTCTACACCACATGGGATAATGTCACGTGACGCATTGCGGAAGTTTTGTACCCGAGTAGCAATTTGTTGTCTGTTTTATGCTCGAAAGACCATTTAACACCCCCCCAAAA